>NC_039283.1:24886694-24931694 GCF_003368295.1 Carassius auratus
ACCCTGAACATTCAACACTGATCTTCAACATAATTCTCTCTATAAAACTTCAAACACAAGCGCTGCCACTCCAGAAGCCCGTCTGAGCCGTGAGAGTTTCCTGGCTGCCTTCCACACGACGCACTTGTGTTGTTGTTGTTTGCTTCTGCCTTCTGCCGGTTTTGTTTTGCATGGATGAGACGAAACACTTGGCGTTGCGACGGCGGCTCAGTTACACAAGCGCGCTTCCCTCGATGACTGCATTAGCTGGAGCAGACTTTCTCAGACGAGCCCCGCACACCCATTCAGCCAAGTGGCTCTCTAAGACAGCCATCAAGAGGCATATTTTTGGTTTTTGCTTTCGAGGCAAAGGCGCATTAAAGGGCAGCGATCGATGGAGAGCCATTTAATCTGCTTTCAGAACCTGGCTTAGAGTGGCTGGGCAATTGGGAGATCACAATTTCTACTACACACATCTTTCGGACAAGAGACGTATCAATGTCTCGCAGTCTGGTCTGGGATTTGCACAAAAATCTATTAAAAAGGAGAATCAAAATATTCTTGATATTTAGGTTCCTGTACAATATAAAAAACATGCTCCCCAGTATAAAATACGTATTATTGTTTTGGACCTTTCTGAAATGCCATGATTTTAAATGATGTCACAATTTCCCCTCAACGTGCCAACTTTTAAACCAACCTTGAGAAACAATACACAGTAAAACTCTGAAACGGTGTTTCTTGAGCATTATGACATACGACCGATGTAATAGCTCATGTATAGATATTAAAGTGGTTTAAAGGTGTCCTCTTCAGTTTTTCAACTTTGGTTAGTGTATAATGTTGCTGTTTGAGCATTAAAAAGATCTGCAAGGTTACAAAGCCAAAGGGAGATATTCCCTTTAACAGAAAACACTTTTCAAAAACTACAACAAATGGCATTGAAACGGGAACTAAACTGGATGTTTGAGACAGACTGGAAAGAGAGAAGTACAGCAATAATGTAAAACGTGAAAAATAATGCATTTCAAAACAACTAGCCTGACTAGCACACCCCAAAAACCAAATCAAGACTTCATAAAAGGGCTGTTTATGCATAAGTGAACCAAGCCAGTAATTGAATGACTGCTACTGTTAGTAGCATGAAAACTCTATGTTTTCTATATTGTGATTATTTTATGGACAGAAAGTAAAGATCTTTCTCTTTATAATCGCTGGACCATCAATTAAAGATCAGTGTGAATCTATCAGTGATTTGATTTCAGCATTTTCACCAAAACTCCTGTTATCAATGACTATAGTTTCCACTGCTCATTGAGTCTCTCATTTACACTGTGTTTTCATTGCGTTAGTTTTGATGAGTTTATGAGTTCTGAGTGAATTTTTCGATCATTGCATCGTGTGCTCAGTAGACATGATCTTCTTCGTTGGTTGTTTATAGTAAAAACAGAGAAAAGTTTGAAACCGTTCCACATAAAATGCTCATTTCATATGCAAAGTTGTTAGCCAATCACAGCAGTGGGCGTTTCTATTGAGTCTCACAGTAGACACGCCCCGTTCAAATCAGAGGCTAAATTCAAAGTAGAAAATGTATCTCAATTACAATCGCTTAAAAACAACAACAAAAAAGCAGAACCTTAGGAAAAATAATAAAAAATGCACTCAATGGCCCATTTAAAACCACCAAATGACTAAAATCAAACAACAAATAATGGATTGTGTGTAATTATGCGCATGGGATTTTGTGCCCACCACTTTATAAAATAGCTCACAGCAGGATGGTTCTAATAAACAAGAAGCGTATCCAATTGTCAAACAGGAGTTGCAATTTAGTTGTATTTCATGCACTTTGATTTGTCATTTTTCATGTTTTGCTGAAGAGTCGTTGCGGTTATCAATGGAGAAAGTGACACTAGTAAGCTCTCTGACACAAGCTCCATGGGCTGTTTCCATTTGAGTGGAAACACAACATAAAATGCCAACAAATGAGAAACAGAAAAAAATAAATAAATGCTGATCAAAACTTTATTTTCTGGATGGCAGATTTCATCATTATTATGGAATAGCACACAACATGCTGCAACCTGACAGAAATAATAGAGTAATAAACATCCTGTAGATGACTTAGTTCCTCTTAAAAAAAAAAAAAAAGAAAAGAAAAAAAAATCAGCTAAATACATGAATGCAAACTTTGTATGTTCAGGATTGGCTGAAATGTCTTTGGAGGCGGGGTTTTGCAGAGAGAGGGTGTGGCTAAATAGCTTAAAACACCTTTACTGTTATTTTATTCAATCAGTGATTCATTCGCTTAATATTTTGCAGACCCATCTATTAAAGGTTTAATGAGGCAAACACATAAACCACATGAGCTGTATTTACAAGTGTTAGACTTATGAGCACATAATATTTGAACTTCACTTCTGCATAAAGACCTCAAACTTTCATCTAGCTCTTGTGATCAGTTCCTAGTGTTTTATGCACCGTTTTATGCATTTTTAATTCAATTTGGAGAATAAAAATGGTCTGGCATTTTATATTGAGTCATTAAAGATGTTTAATAACATATCTAATTAATACGGTTCATTTATCACACTGAAAGGTCAAGTTGAGTGCATTGCACTGCAGGATACAGTATTCAATGCAGTTTGCTTTATTTTGGCATATATAGTAAATGACTCAGATATTCATATAAAAATGTACACACTGTAGTGTAAACATACTATATAGAAATATATTCAAGCAGATTTTGTTCATAGCACAAATATATGACACTCAAGTTCTACTACCTTATGTGACCCTGGAGCACAAAACCAGTCTTAAGTGTCAATTTTTCGAAATTGAGATATAAATCACATCTGAAAGCTGAATATATAATATTTCTATTGATTTGTGGTTTGTAAGGATCAGACAATATTTGGCAATATTGGTGCAAAAAAACATCGAAATATTGAGAAAATCGCCTTTAAAGTTGTCCAAATGAATTCTTAACAATGCATATTATTCATCAAAAATTAAGTTTTGATATATTTATGGTAGCTATTACTACAAATATACCCCAGCGACTTAAAGACTGGTTACTTACAAAAAAACAGTCACCCAAACCCATTTTCCACTCTTTTACTGATTAGCTAAATTATCCAGCTAATTATATCATATATGCAATGCATGCTGGGTAATGTGCACGACTACAGTGTGTGTTATTCTAAACATGGCCATGAATTTCACAGTGTTGTGTTAGATCTATTCATTGGAAAATAAAGTTTTGCAGTAACTATAAAATTACTTTTAAAAACAAACAAGAAAGATGTGCTAATAAATAATGTATGGTTTATTTCAATCTCAAAGCAGATGCTGTAAAATATCAGACTAATTTATTTCATCATTTCATCGCCTGAAATGTGTAACATCAGTGGATGTTTGATGAATCCTGCTCTAAAAATGTCAGTTCATTTTCTATTGGAGCTGCAGGATTTTGGGGAACAGTTTGCAATGAGAAATGGCCAATTTCATGCAAAGATCCAAATGAAAGGTTTGTGTTTTTCATAATTGTTTTAATTGAATGCTCAATCCATGATAAGACAAATAAATGTCTGAAAAAAATAATTGTTCATTATAATTGCCCAGTAAAATAATGTCTGATGCTCTCATTTTATTTCTGCTCATGTCCTCGATCACTTCTGATTCTTTACAGCATGTCAGAGTCGGTGCATGTCTTGTTTTCTGTCGGCTGTGAAGGAGAATCAACACTCAGCATTTGATACAGTGTTTCCTGTGATTGTGATTCCTGTAAATACATTTGGTCTGCTTCTATATATTAAAAAGGTGGCCAAAAAACATTTTAAATATACACTAAATATATATTGTAAACAGTGAAGCTTAATGAAATATATTTTTTAATTTTAGTTTTGAACTTTCTTTAAAATTGTAAAATACATTTAAAATGAGGCAACAAAATACATGAATGTAATATTTTTTTACATTTATAGTATTTGCATATATATGGTAGTTTTGGAGCATTGTAAAGAGTGTTACTTGCCGAATTTTATTCAAACAACAAATATTTTTATTTATACATTTTTTTTCAGATGGAACATACAGTATGCAAATGTATTTTCTTGGATTGAAATCTATAGCTTTAAAAATAAATACATATATATACATATATATATATATATATATATATATATATATATATATATATATATATATATATATATATATATATATATATATATATATATATATATTTTTTTTTTTTATACATTTTTAGAAAATATGCAAAAAATGGCCAAAATATATAGATAGAAAATACATTTATAAAAAAAAAAAATTATAATAATAATAATTATATATATATTATATATTTTTTTTTATAAAAAAAAATTGTGTCTGATTTTTTTTTTTTTTTTTGCTGTTTGGAAATAAGCATTTAAGAATGCAATACATTCTAATTGTTGAAATCTGATCATGTAATTCAAATTACATATTATCAGCAACTACCCAGCACTTGGCAAGTGTTCTGGAGGATAAATGATAAATCACATCTTGATAAGACTGAAATCAGATTTGTGGGTTGTAAGGTTTTCAAATGCTGCTCTTTTGCACTTTAGCAAGACATAAAATGGAAATTCTGACTTTCTAAAAGGAACATGCCACCAGGATTCTCCTTTGGTGGAGAGCCTGTTTTATTTCTGGCCTCTTTACTTTTTAATTCTCCATTTTCATGTGTCTAAATGACAATTCCTGGAGACTTGAGCGTGCTTTTAGAAGTGTCAAGTGCCCAGAAGCTCCTCAAGCATGTGCCATGCGTTTAAAGTGGGTTTAAAAATAAATGAACAACAGACGATGTTGTGATTTATTCCTGTGCTGGCTCGAGGCAGAGGAGCTAATGTGACCGTTCTGTCATACATCAGTTGGTCCTTCATCGGAAATATCTCCATAGATTTATGGAAGGTCGGATTAACTTACCATCTGACAGCTCCAATTAAACTCTGATATTACGAGCCTGAGGGCCGCCTGCGAGCGTTTAATCAATTCTTAAGTCCGACATGACTCTCTCAAACCCAAATCTGCTCGAGTTCGGTGTCCATATCGCCCTTGTGCTGTGCTGTAGAGTAAGTGTGTGATGTTAATAGCTGCCAGTGAGAGCTGTGGGCAAAAGAGACCACGTCTGCTCTTCCTTCTCTTCTGATAATGAGAAATCAGCCTAACTGCTTCTTTAAAACAGTTCGGCTATGTTCAGAATCGTATTATTTAATTAATACTGCTCAGTTTATTACGTACAATGCAACATATTTTATTGGAAAAACATGCCACCATCTAAATTCATGCTATGCATTTTTTACATTTTTAAATGTGTTTGAATTGTGAGACAGATTATTGATTAATAAAAATCAATGACCTTAAAACACATTCACCACAGCACATGCAATATTCACAACATACTCCTGAAATACTAAATGCATGCTATTCGGAAAAGTTGTCATCTCATAATTTGATCATAGCATGTTTTCTGGTGTCCCGGCGTGGCACATTACACGCTCTAGCACATTCTAATAAAGCCATATGCAGGCCCATATTGCTGCTTATCGTAGGTTTTTTTGATTAAGTTACATTAATTATGGTGCTTATTGTAATTTCATATGTCCCAGTCGAGTTCGTTTCTTCCACCCTGATTGGTGTTCAGGCCACGCATCATGTCCTCAGCACTTTTACTGAAAATACCACTGTGACAAATATTGATTTGGTCCTAGACATAATGTCTACACTACAGCAGTGCACCAAATACAGATGTGTCTCATGTGTCTTAAACAACGACTTAAACAAGAATCAACTTCTACTGCTAAATTTATTCAACGTAAAGTCAATTGGGTTATAAATGTAATCTGCATTCATAACAAACAACATTAAGGGCCCTATCTTGCACCCAGCGCAATTGACTTTGTACACGACGCATGTGTAATTTCTATTTTGCACCCGCGCAAAGCGCGCTTTTCCCTCCACAGAGGCACGTCGCTAAACTAGTGAATGAACTTGCGCTCCCTGGGCGGTTCAGCGCAAAAAAGGAGGCGTGTTCCGGCGCAAACAATCCCTGGTGCTATTTTGATGTTCCATTAAACAATTGCGCCACTGACCAGAAAAAACCTAGTCTAAAGTCAGTGGCGCGTTGCGCGTTGTTCATTCTGCTATTTTAAGGGCGCATGCTTGACCATAATGTATAGCGTGCACAACGCGCATACACTTTGTTCATGTAATCTACACAGATGCAACAGTTATTTTTGCAAATCATAAATTGTTACACTTAAAAAAATATTAACACATGAGATGACGGAAATCATTGTGGTGTGCCACGAAGATGTGAAAAAATAAATCTAGCTTACAAATTATTCAGGCTAATTGTAGTAATTAAGGATCAGACCTGTTTGAGGTCATATATGTATAAGGACATCTGACAAATTGGTTTGTCCGTCAAGAACCAGGAAAAAAAAAAATCGATGAAACAATTGTGGCTATTTCCTCCCACGCCTGTTTAACCGACGCTATTTTGGGTGGGTTTCTCCCATCCCCATACAACACAACTTCTCTGTCTTGAAGTGAAGTGATATGAAGTGAAGTGAAGTGATATGAAGTGAAGTGATGAAGTGAAGTGATATGAAGTGATATGAAGTGAAGTGACATTCAGCCAAGTATGGTGACCCATACTCAGAATTTGTGCTCTGCATTTAACCCATCCGAAATGCACACACACAGAGCAGTGAACACACACACACACACTGTGAGCACACACCCAGAGCAGTGGGCAGCCATTTATGCTGCGGCGCCCGGGGAGCAGTTGGGGGTTCGATGCCTTGCTCAAGGGCACCTAAGTTGTGGTATTGAAGGTGGAGAGAGAGCTGTTCATGCACTACCCCCACCCACAATTCCGTCCGGCCCGAGACTAGAACTCACAACCTTTCGATTGGGAGTCCAACCCTCTAACCATTAGGCCACGACTTCCCCATAAAAGACTTAGGGACTTAGTCTTTCATTGACTTAGTCTTTCTTAGTCTTTCATTGCTTCAGTCCTTCATAAGGACTTAGTCTTTCATTGCTCTTACAAGAACATCAGTCTCCTCGGCTGTGAACTGCTCCTGGCGTGCGCCTGGTAAATACGCCATAATAATAGCAATCCATAATGGAACTTGCGCACCTGCTTTTAAAGGGAATGTTGGATGACGCTCTGATTGGTTTATTTCACGTTACGCCCAAACCACACCTATGAATAATGAAGCTACTTCAGACCAACCCATTTTAGATTTGCGCCGGGCGCAAGAGCCATTTATCCCGCCGGGAAAATAGCAACAGCGCCGAGACCCGCCCACAAACTTACTTGCGCTTCGCGCTTTGACACTTGCGTTTCAGATTGTTAAAATAGGGCCCTAAGTCTTTTACATCTCTTGGCAGAAAACTGTTTAGCACTTTTTATAAAATTAATGGGATTGTGAAAGTGGTTTCAAAATGGAAAATAAATTAAAACTGATGACATCAACTGAAATTAAGAGAAAATATATAAAGACAAAAATGTAAGATTCATCATGCATAATAAGAGCAGGATATTCTTATCTTAAAAGGAGTTATTCTGATTTCATGTTGATTTTAAAATATATTTTATTAAAACTATTAAGTTTAGATTCATGTCTTTTGTTAATTTGTTAAAATGTATGCTATTCTGCATACAAAATAATAGTTAATTATATATATATATATATATATATATATATATATATATATATATATAATAAACATACCTTTGCCACTCAGTTCTATATTGCATTTCCCAGAATACAATGCCTGAATACTCATGCTTGATTGTTTTCACCTGTTTCTTGTTACGCTGGTTATTTTTTGTTATGCTTATTGAAAATCTCTTCACATCCCAATAGAAGTCAGTAAATTAAGTGGTCTAAATGTATTTATATGTATTTATATTGCATATTACCATAAAATGTACGTCCAATCAAAATGTTCGGTCTGAACATTACAATAGGCTGCCCTAGCTGCTTGTCAAAATTTATTTACATACCTCTGTATGTATGTATACCTCTTTTTCTAAAAAAAAATAAAAAAATAAATCAGT
Organism: Carassius auratus; assembly: GCF_003368295.1. Taxonomy (NCBI): domain Eukaryota; kingdom Metazoa; phylum Chordata; class Actinopteri; order Cypriniformes; family Cyprinidae; genus Carassius; species Carassius auratus. Next base: position 24,894,790 of record NC_039283.1, read on the forward strand.
AAAGATTCACAGCAAAATGACACGTGAAACAAGCTGAGTAGACGTTTATACAATTATACAGAAATGCCTTGACCTGCTAAAAAAAAGTATAATCTATCAACCAGATGACAGAAGGCATTATGTGGTTTTGATCATGTTGATTATTTTGAAATTTGTGCATCAAATAAGATGCAGTATTTATAGAGTTAAATGGCATGTAAAAGTCAGAGTTAAAAAGGCCAAACTTTGTGTGGACTGATGGCTTAAACATCAATTCCCAGACAAATAGAAACACTGCTATCTAGGTCTGAAGAGGAGATAACCGTATACCTTGAGTAGTATCGAATAAAAACATCTGCCAAACGCATAAATGTCAATGTAAACATTGTGACACAATGGCTCCAAAAGAAGGATCGGTGCACATAATCAAGCATGGGGCTTCTCTCATCCACTCTCTGAATGATACACCAGATCTTCTGCTGCTAATTCTCCAGCTTATCTGAGCGTGCAAGTACGACGAGTTCCTCAGCGCAACACAGTTCAGCTCCACAGAGAGAGAGAGAGAGAGAGAGAGAGAGAGAGAGAGAGAGAGAGAGAGAGAGAAAGGCCCCCTGAGCCAGAGATAAAGACAGAGAGGAACTGTCTGATGGAGATTTTGTAGCGATGTGTCACACAAAGCCAGATCTTTAGTCAGAGTCTGACAGGCTCAAAGACAGCACTGAAGATTCGTCACACTACTTCCTCGTTCATTCCTCCTGTTTCTTTGTCGCCGTCTTCATCCTCCTCGCCTTCAGGCCGTTAATGAAGTTCGCTAATGAGAAGTTGCACTTAAATGAATGGCTCACTCGGAAATTACAGCCCTCATGGAGTCTCTTTCTTCGGTGGAACACAAAAGGAGAAGTTTGAAATGCAATTAGAATGAAAAAAGGACAAAAGCGCCATAAGATTTGTCCATATGACTCACAGACTATATATACATAATAAAAGTCATACAATAAAAGTACATACAATAGTGAGAAACAAACCCAAATTTAAGTCATAATCCACTACTATAAAGCTTCTCCTAACCCGAGAACTGTGTGTTGAATGAATCAGTCTAATTTGTTGCTTTTCTGGTTTTGTCAACCAGTGTAATTTTGTATTATAGCTATGTAAATGTTTTTCATTAGATTTTATTTTTTATATTTTTGTTTCAACTTAACTTAAACATTTTTTTTATTGTTTTATTTTTGTTGTTTTATTTATTATTATTATTATTATTATTATTATTATTTATTTTTAGAAAATCCACTTAATTTTACTTTTTTTTATGTAGTTTCTAAGTTTTAGTTTGAGTTATTTTAGTAACTCAACTTATTTTAGTATTATAGTTTTTGTTGAAATTTTAAATTTATTTATTTATTTTTTTCTGTCTGTTGTTTTTATATTGTAATTTGTTTATTTAAAATTTTATGTTTAATTTGTATTTTTTTTCCCCATTATTTTATTGATTTATTTTTTAATATGCCTGTTTATTTATTTATTTATTTTTGTTTTTTTGTTTTATTAACTAAACTGGACCTGTATTATGAACCAGTGCTATATTAGTATAGTTTTGTAATATTTGAACTTAGATTTAAATTTTATATATTCTAATTTTAACTCAAATTTTGTTTTTAATTAAAAAAAAATATATAGTTTTTGTTAAATCATTTTATTTAACTAAAATAAAATGAGAAATCTTGCCTTAAAAACACATTTTATGTTTTTATTTTAAATGAACAATACTAACCATGTAATGAACTGGATCAAACTTAAAACTAACCAGTATCATGTAGAAAATGATTTGACTTTAATCTAGGTACAGTGTTGCTATAATGGAATTTGCATTGTTTTGTGTTTTAAGGTTAAGGAGAATATCCATAAACTTACCAGATACTGTCCCTTTCACACTTCTACATATTTTTTTCCCACAGGTCGACCAGCTGACAGACTCCTCTAAAACAACAAACCAGAGCAGCGAAGCATCTCAGACAGGTTTCAGCTTTTATTTTTGGACTCTACATCATGAGACTTGGCACAAGCAGCCATCAAATCACGAGAAGAAGTAGAGAGAAGCTCCTGCCACCTCTGGTTTTTCAAACCTTGGGCCAAGCTGCTCACCGAAAATCAAATTGACCGTTCTGCAATTCCATTATCCCACACACCTCCATCTGCTTCTCCCTCCGGACCATTTTCTGGCCTTTGTCAGGCCCTCATGCCCATTCTTAGCCCTTTATCCTGTTACTCTATTTAATTGCAAAGTGCTGTTCAGCTCTCTGCTGTCTAAAAACCAGGCTTCCCAGAGGATGTCCCTCAGTTACAGAAACCATCAAGAGTTTCTTTATACTCCCTTTGCTCTCTACCTCCATTTTTAATATTCATTTCAAAACACATTTCTAAAATGTCATGCCTCTTTGCATCCGCTCCTGGCGTGAACCGAGCAGAATGAGTTCAGGTGGGAGTCTCCTCCGTCGGCACACCCAGAGACCGCCCACAGTCCATCTACACACACAACTCAAAGGCACTTGGGAAAATTGCAATTCCTAATCAAATTACCCGACAGCAATGGCACTTCAGGTAGACGTGGTGCACAGGTTATTTGAAAGAAAATTGTGCAATAAAATCATGCTTAAAGGATAAAAAGAAGTAGAGAGGGTAAAGGTTTGGGGTTTCAAATCTCAATTTCAATATCTACATCAGAGATTGATATCTATATCAGTGAAATAATATCTATTAATTAGTACTTTTGGTCTAGACACATTTCCTGCCATTTATTATTAGTTACTATTTTTCTACACGGGTCTGCAATCAAATAATTTTTAGGCATAAATATAGAAAATGATGTATTGGAATCACACAGCTTCAACATTAAGAAAATAAACTTTATGTGATGCATATTTGTCAATCATACATGATGATATGAAACATAAGCAGCATAAATCTGTTCATTGTAAAAAACAATTACAGTTATTAAGTTTAAACATATGACCAGAAAAAAATATGGTTAAAATATTATCTTTTTATTTTATGTGTTTTAGTTTATTTTTTATGTTTTATGTTTAATTAAATATTTTTGTTTATGTAATTTCTTTAAAAATTTCTATAGTTTTTTTTAATTAAATTGTAGTTTTGAATTAATTTGATTTAGATTTGATTTTCAAAATACATGTCAAATTACTATCGGCATAAATCAGTTCTTTGCGCAAATAATTACATTTATTTGGTTTAAAAGTATGTTGAAATTATTGGAACAAGCAGTATTTAGTTAAAAATGAGATTGAAACAACTGGATTTATTAATGATAAATATATAAACCTGGTTTATATAGACAACATGTGCAACTTCAGTTTCTTCTTGTCCAAGCTGCATTTTCAAACCTGGTCATGTGACACGCAAGAACCAATGGCATGAAACATCACTGATGTCAAACTCTGCTGATGCATATTTGCTGTATGCATATTTTAAGACTTTATTATATTTAAAATACAACATTAAATGAGATTAGTGGACAGCAGATTTACATTTCAGTCTTCAAAAAAAAAAAAAAAAAAAATAGTAAAAGATAGCAAAAGGCTTGAAATATGATGTATGCATCTTTAATATTTACATTTATATTGCTTCTCTGACCGAAAACCACCATTCATATTTATTGTATACTACTTCAGATATTCAAAATATGTCCTTGAGTCTTCAACAAAAGAACGGCAGACTTGACATGAATGACATGAGTTAGCGTGTAAATGATAATTTTGGGTGAACTATGCCTTTAAGGCATTGAGAAACTATCATTGCAGCATTTGTGGGCTTCTTTTCCAATCTGCATGGTTTAAATTATTGATCAGGCCTTTAGAGCTGCAGACTTTAGTCTCTTTACACTTTTTTTCAACAAATCCTCTCTGTCTCCTCATGCTATATCTATTCCCGATTCTCAAACACACTTTCTTTTGTCTTGTTCCTTTTAATCCTGTTCTAGCTTTCGTTTTTGAAAGGCCTTTTCATGTAGCATTAGAAGCAGACAGGCTTTATTTTCCACTTGTACTGTCTCCTTCATGTACGGCTTCATATCACACTGTTTTTCTTTAAATAACGCTGTACAATAGCTTGTCGATACCGCTCCACCTGTCTAAGACACTCGTCGTTTTTTTCATGACAGCATAATCCCACTACAGTGTTGCCTGTGATTTATGAAGCTCAGCAAAAAGGGATGCTGCAATGCCTCCGTCCTCTCTCTCCGGAGCAAACACACACACACACACACACACACACACACACACACACACACACACACACACACACGGTGATGTGTTTAGAGAATGGACAAACCTCTATATGGGGCAAAGGAAGGACCATGTCATCTGAGCCCTTTAGAGATTTCTCCACAGACCCATTGCACCAGAGCACTGCAGTGTCCATTACTCATATGTGCACATAAACACACACACACACACACTTTCATGCACAGGCTTTTTCCTCTCATGTATGTGGGCGTTTATGCGCTGTGTTCCCGTAAAAAAATCATTATGAAGCAGTCACCCACACACAAATGTCTAGTCGGTGCATATCATATTAATGTCAAATCTTTAGTTTAAGCCCAGTGTGTTTCTGGTTTATTTGGTTTGCATGAATTTACAACCAAATTAAATGTAAATAAATAAAAAAAATTATAGATTGCATGCAAATTTCGACATTAATAAATTCAGGAGAAGTTTCTGCATCACTAGCATCACCAAAGAAAATAGCAAAAGCAATCAAGAAGGCTCTATCTATCTATCTATCTATCTATCTATCTATCTATCTATCTATCTATCTATCTATCTATCTATCTATCTATCTATCTATCTATCTATCTATCGCTGACATCACAGTATACAATCTTTTGTCCAATCAAAAGCTCTCTAGAATGAGAAAGTCCCTCCCACTGCAAACATAATTTCTATTTCAAACAAGATTGACTTGTTTATCTAAAAAGCAAAACCGCATTCGTGATAAAGGCTTGTTTTCAGAGAATATATCTTGAGGTTAATTTGTCTTCTTGCAGTGGCAAACAGTTTTTCTGTCACAAAATGTAATGAGGTTTATACTTAAAACAAAAACAATAGGGTGAGAAATAAACGTAACCTAAGATATAATGTGAAAACAGGTCTTACTATGTTTTGCACTTTAGCTTCTAATGTAGTTATTATCATTTTGGGGTGGTACAGGCTATTTAAAAAAATAGAAAAACATGTCCTTTGGTTTCAATAGAAAACACATCAACAAAAGGAGAGAAATGTCACATACATGCTCTTTTAAATAAGCACAAACTGATGTGAGAGTGAATTGCATCTTAATGGTAATCTTCACAGAGAGTCACAATGTTAAAATGCTTTACAAACACATTCAAACTTGATCTGTAAATAACTAAGGCTTATCAAATTGCCTGCAATAAAATTGTAATTAAGGCAGTATTTCCCTTTCTGAATGCAGTTCAATGGGAGAGGAGAGATAGATGGAGTGAGTTAATCAGAAGAAGAAAGGGAAGAATACCAATGATTGATTGAAGCTCTAAATCAGGCTGATCTCAAATCAGCAGATCCCATTAAAACTTGAAACTTAGACCTGTGTGTGTAGACCTGGAGATCTGCGTACCTCAGTGGTGACAGTTTAATAGAAATTATTTCCTGCAAATCATTCAATCTCAGTGAATTCATTGACTTTTAGACAATCATCAGTTCCATAAAACTTCTTTCTCATTTCTCATTTAGTAGTCCACTGAAAAAAAACGAGTAAATAAAGTCAGAATGGTCATTTTGGAGTGAGCTACTCCAGATTGCTGTCTCAGATAAATCACTATAATATTCATCAACATTAAACCATGTAGACAAGTCTTTATTCATCCCGGCTGCCTGGTGGGCTGCTTATCCACGGGTATCAGCTGCTCTTATAATCACTTCTGCGTTAGAAGACAATATAAGCACACTTTTCTAAGCCAAATTTTAAGTAAGCACTGATTATTCAAATGATTCAAATTAAGGAACTGAATTGGAATTTAAAAGGCAAATTTGAATGCCACCAAAACATTTAAGATTGTTCACAAATGCATTCAGCACTGAAAGTATCGATAAAATAGTTTATGCAATATTTTTGTCAAGTCACCTTTATTTATATAGCGCTTTAAACAAAATACATTGGTGTCAAAGCAAGTGAACAACATTCATTAGGAAAACAGTGTGTCAATAATTAAAGGCAGTTCATCATTGAATTCAGTGATGTCATCTCTGTTCAGTTTAAATAGTGTCTGTGCATTTATTTGCAATCAAGTCAACGATATCGCTGTAGATGAAGTGTCCCCAACTAAGCAAGCCAGAGGCGATGGCAGCAAGGAACCGAAACTTCATCGGTGACAGAATGGAGAAAAAAATCTTGGGAGAAACCAGGCTCAGTTGGGGGGTCAGTTCTCCTCTGACCAGACGAAAACCAGTAGTTCAATTCCAGGCTTTGTGCATTAATGTTGTCTGTTTATCTTAGTATTGCATGAGTAGCTTTGCAACATTCCCAACTGAAGACGAAGAGTTGCTGTGTGTGCAGAAAGCAGTCAGTCAGTGGCTCATGCCTGTGTAGTCAGTGAGCAGCACCGCAGCGCAGTCAGGGATGCACCTGCCATGTCAATGCTGACAGCTGCGCATACCGCGCATGCATCCTGGGAAGACTGTTCTCCCGTCTCGCTTGGGCATTACTATTATTACTCTGGGCCCTGGCAGAACGGGAGCACGGCGGCGTGTAAAGCAGAAATGCCATGGAGGACAGCCGTGGGAGTCTCGCTCGGGCCCGAGCTTGTCCTTTCATATGGAGTGTGACACGAGGGGCCGGCGCTCATGAATAAGACATGGGCTGTCTGGGCCGCAGGGACTCGCACTGTCCATTTGCCATTTGCACGCTTGGCCAAGGCCAAGGAGGAGGTGAAAGGGGGACGAGAAGTCAATACAGTCCGCCTACAGTGTGGAATTTGGGAGCTGCTTCCGCAGGGAGTCACGGATTTCGAACGGAGGGTTTGATCAAATAGTGCTGAGCATTAACTGGCTTTACGGTTGGCGTTTAGGATCGAGATTATAAGTTCACTATGAAGACTGATACTTGGGAAATGAGAGTTTATGAGTGCGTTTTTTTCTCTCACCAGCGTTGCCAGTTCATGCAACCTCATCTGACAAAATAAGCAACAAAAGATGTCAAAATAAGTAACTCTTGATCCCCAAAAGCAATCAATGACAACCTTGATGAAAATAACAAGCACAAAGTGGAATAACACTATTCCTCATCTGTCACTCAGAATGTGTCAACACTGTCAGATATAAACATAATGAGCATTGTCATGCTGGATATTTATTAAACAAACATGACAAATCTACCATTCAACTTCGATTATGAGTTATGAACTGAAACTACACTGAGGTCAGCTCCATCTATTAAAGAATATCTGATGTGGTTGACAGCTGACAGTGATGACAATAATCATAAAATGGATAGAATAAAAAAATATATTTGAAAAATGATATGTATATATATATAAAATATATTTACAATAAAATGATAAATTATATATATATATATATATATATATATATATATATATATATATATATATATATATATATATATATATATATATAATGAAATTAAATATAAAAATAACTTGGTAAGTAAATAAAAATACACAAACCTGAGTTTTTCTGAAGTTGCTTTTTATATTATAGCTTTTATATTAAAATGTTTTAATAGAAAATATATGATAATAAAACAAATTTTCAATATGAATTTATATTAAATTAAGTTAGCTTTTATATTATAACATTGTAGTTATTAAATAAATAATAAAATGTGTATTAAATTATATTTATAAATAATATATTTTAATAAAATAAAAATATATTAAAAATCTATTTAGAATATTATAAATATTTGAAAAGTATTTTTTCTGAAGTTGCTAGCTTTTATGCCATATTACAGCTTTTATATAACAATATTTTTTATAATATAATTAATAATATATATTTTTAATTATAATAAAAATTGTATTTTTGTGAAATAAAATATATGATTAAAATCAATCTAATTTTGAACGATAAAAATATATTACATTTTGTTTTCTTGCCAGCTACTAACAGTCCCAACATAAAATGAGTAAAACAACTTTTAAAATAACTAAAATTATTTCTAATTTAGCTAATAAATAGATTTGATTCAGCCATTCAGAATGATGCTTACACACCAACAGGAGATGAGGAACAGGAAGTGGTGTTTTTTTCCCAGTGTGAGTCGTGTGGCTACGCCGTCTAGACATTTTCTTGTCTTTGTGTCGCTCTGGGATATTGATGTCTCACAATGATTAAAAAATAATAGGCGATATCTTACAGTCAGAGCAAACTTCAGTGAAATTATACTGTTGGGTGTTCACTGGAAACATGCAAGGAGAAGTATTTCTGCCGGGACTGACAGTGTGCCATTGGTTAATGATCGCTGTGAAGCACGAGTCTGATAGCCCTGTGTGAGGTCACGCCGCCATTGATCAGTCTTTCTGCACTCTTCTGACTTTCTTCTTCTTCTTCTACTCTGTCAGAAGATGACACGGGAAATCAATGGGAAACAGATAGTGAATAAGTTGTTCTTAAAACGCTGCTGAGTGAACTTTTACTTCAAAGCAACTTCTGAAATGAGTTGGAAGGAAGGACGGCTCGCTGCCGACTTTGATGCTCGGGCTGTGGGACGTGCCTCGTTAGATTGGGGTTACGAGTCAGAGGAGGATTAGAGGTCAAAAAAACACTTTTGACTCAATGTCACAAATGAAGGCTGCCCACCAATCGAGGAAAACTGAAAGAAACTCAACGATTCCGTTTTATTCTTGAATGGTTCCATTAACAATTCTTTTAGTGTTTTTTAAGAAGTGGTATTTAGAAGAAAAGGGAAAAAAAATCAGTTCCATTTATTTAAAACAACTACTACAAAACGTGTTTACACACACTTTTAAATGACCCTTCAGTCTTTCACAGAGGAATAAATAACATCAATAACTGGCCTATAAGTAATATTAAAAACAATAGACAACACTTACGGTGTTCATACGATGTTATACAACTTACAAATAAAAACAAAACAAAATAAAAATACAAAAATATTATACAATTAATATTACAATTTATATTTATTTAATTATAAATGTTTATTGTTTTAGAAAGATAACAAATACTTGAGCAGTTAGTAAAATAGAGATTATTGGTGATCCTTCCATCCATCCATGAATCCATCCATCCATCTTTCCATCCATCCACCCATCCATCCATCTTTCCATCCTTCCATCCATTCATCCATCTATCATCCATCCTTTCTTCCATCCATCCATCCATCCATCCTAAGATCCATCCATCCATCCATCCATCCATCCATCCACCCTTCCATCCATCCATCCATCCATTCATCCTTTCTTCCATCCATCCATCCTTCTATTCCATCCATCCATCCATTCATCCATCCTTTTTCCATCCATCCATCAATCCAAATATCCATACTTCCATCCTTCCATCATCCAAAGATCCATCCATCCATCCATCCATCCATCTTTCCATCCTTCCATCTATCCATCCATCCATCATCCATCCATCCATCCATCCATACATCCTTCCATCCATGAATCCATCCATCCACCCTTCCATCCATCTTTCCATCCTTCCATTCATCCATCCATCCATCCATCCATCCATCCGTCTTTCCATCCTTCCATCCACTCATCCATCCATCCATCCTTTCTTCCATCCATCCATCCATCCTAAGATCCATCCATCCATCCACCCTTCCATCCATCTATCCATCTTTCATTCCTTCCATCCTTCCATCCATTCATCCATCCTTTCTTCCATCCATCCATCTATCCAAAGATCCATCCATACATCCTTCCATCCATCCATCCATCCCTCAATCCTTCCACCCACCCACCCATCCTTCCATCCATCCATCCACCCACCCGCCCACCCATCCATCCATCCATCCATCCATCCATCCATCCAAAGATCCTTCCATCCAAAGATCCATCCATCCATTGTATATATATATATATATATATATATATAGTGAGGTGTCAGGTAACATACCAGTCAGCTGGTCTCTGAACAAGCTGTGATGTGGATCAGACTTATCTGTAGTCAAGCGTCTGACTACACAAGTATGAAGCCCATTTTATTTGGTTTGAACTGTAAGTTCAACTTCACTGCAATACAATAACTGGTTGAAGCAGACTTCACTCATATCTGCTAAATCTCGATGATTGACGTCTCCTCAGCCTCAAAACCCACAGGCGATGAAGAATTTCCAGGAAGCTTTCAATTAGGAAAGTGGCGTAGCAGAGGAAAGAGTAAACGCAAATCTGACCTGCAGGCAACACGCTGAATTTAGCCAAGCAAGAGACCTCGAATTATCCATCAGCACAAAGCCAAACAAACAGGTACAAAGATACAAACACGCTCATTCATCCTGGAAGCCACCAGGGGAAATGAGTCAACATGCATAACTTCCTGCATGGCAAAATACATTTTATTGCAAATTATAATGTCAGTATAACAATTTTAGTTAAATGTTGTATTTTTAAGTTGTAAAAATGTTTTTAAAAAAGTTAAAAAAAGCATATCTCTGTTGATCAAAGACAATAATAATACATTATAACAAATATAATAATATATAATTTAATAAATAATAATAATAATAATAATAATAAATGCACAAAATAGTCAACTTAAAAATAATAATACAAATAACAATAATACAAATAACAAATAGTTTAAAAACTAGTTTTTTTTTCACACAACAAGTTCTTGAGTATTTGTCCCCAATCCCCCAAATAATGTTATCATCATAGTTACTGCCAAATAAATGTTACATGATAAAGTGCAAAAAAACAGTCGGTTGTTGACACTTGTACATTTCCTTCTGGTGTGCATCAGTCGGCCAGCAGAGATTTCTCACTCCTTGTTAGTTCAAGAAAGAAAATGAATCCCGTTCACTGACAGTATCACTCACAATGGAAACAATGGACAGAAAATAGCTTGAGCACAAATATCCAGCTCAGTTTGAGTTTATTAGCGCCTCTCAAATAGACACAATCATTAGCGTGTCAGTGTATGTGACGTGTGTCGTATGAATGTGGCATCGAAACAAGAGAAGAGTGACAGCGGCTCCAATAAGAGCTAAAAGAGCAGAGCACCTTTCTGAGATATACAAGGAGGAATACTAATATGAGAAAATATTTTATAAACTACCTTTATAAAAATATGTACATTTTTCTGTTGAGGCCTGTCTTAGTTTTCTCACATACATTTTTTAAAGCATATTTTTTTTATGTAAAATAAACACAATTTAGAAGTGAATTAGAATTTAGGAAGTAAACAGGATTTTAATGTAAGGGAAGAGACAGATAGGAGAGGGAGGCAGATCTTCAGTTGGAAGCCTGCCTCTCTCGCCCGCCGCAGCTCTGGAGAGAACGGGTTAAAGTTGAGCGGAGATGACACAGCTGGGAAGCGTTGTTGGACGTCATACACCCTTTCACTTACTGATCTTAAGTACTTCTTAAGACTCCATTAATTGGGAGGGGGTTCCTAGAAATGGCTGATTCCCTGTGTAGTACTAAACTAGAAGAAACCGGTGGAGGGCCGCCTTAATTAAAGCCGAGAACAACGGCTCAGAAACCCTGGAGCGGATACCGGAGGGATGAGGAGACGGCTCCAAGAACACCACGAAAAAAAGAGGCTATAGTGTGATGAGTGTAATTGTGTTGGGAGAACAAAACGAGAAGGGCATGGAGTGCAAGACAGATGTGGCAGTGAGACAATCAGCCGAGGATCGGCGGGGGGCTGGACTTTGGTGGGTTGGGTAATTGGAGGTGATAGCCGTAGGACTGCTTTGAGTCAAGGGTGTCGGAAAACGAGAGGGAGATGGTCGCTGCAGTTTGTGGAGGAGGCACCTCGCTGAAGACACCCGGTAATGTGGATGGTAATTGGGTGGCAGGTGCTTGGCATGAGGAGGAGAGACAAAATAAGCATTGGATTTGTTCAATTCTGCAGAAAACTCAGAGAAGCAAAAGTCATTTCTCAGGGGAATGCTCCTTCAATGCTCAGGAGAATTAATGGAGTTAGAATGTTTTTTTTCCTCTCAGACGATAAAAACAGACAAAATAATTGTCTTACAGTAAGCATATAAAGCTATACAATAAATGTGGATAGCATAGCCAAGATAATAATAAAAAAATGTTGAGTTCATATTGAGATTATACAGAATTAGTGTCTTGGCAAACATGAGACACTAAGATATGTGTTAAAAAAGGTTGAGGAGTCACTGGGGTGCATTCTTCAGACTTCATCCATTCTTTAAAAAAATGCTTGTTTTTTTGACTGTATTAAAGCATTAAAATACCATAATATATTTGCATAACATGTTTGCCAATTTACCCAATAGTATTTCATCAGCCAGTGGTGTAAAACACTGTGCATTGCAGCAATGCAAATGCACCTAAAAGCTCTATGATCAGAAGAATATTAAAACATGGATAAATCAACTAATTGACTTACAGTGTAAGGCTTGTCGCATTTCATTGTCAATTGCACTCATTCCTATTGCATCCTCAATCTGGCAACCCACATGAGTGTCAAGTCTGAGGAGGAGGAAGCAGGAGAAACAGCTCTCCCTCTCTCAAATATTTTGAATTTGGAGCAGTACCCATTTCAACCGTTGGCATATTACATACTCCAATCTTCAATAAGGCTACCATTAAGATCTCCATTTAAAACCTCGTTGCTATCTTGGAGAAACAACTGAGATCTTTCTTATCAACTAGTCACAAACAAGACCATTTTTTTGACCCACAGTAAAAGTATAGTGTTATAAAATAAATGTGTAAAGCACAGTCAACATAATGAGAAATATCTAATCTCTCTGGGTTCTGATTGCAACACAGTTTGAGACACAACATTTATTTTGAACCTGTAGAGGAGACACATGTGAGGTAAATGGGGTACGTTTCCAATGCAATGCAATGCAATCATAGACTAAATAAAAACAGAATGCAATGCAATGCAACAAAATAAAATAAAATAAAAAGTGAAATGTCATATAGAAAAATACTAGAAATATTTCCTACTAAGAGTTCCTACTGAGATCTTTGTCTTTAGTTTACAGACTTCAGAAGAGATGGACGGGATCTCTTCTGAAACTACTGAGATTCCTGTGGTCTGAGAAGCAGGAGACTTCGGCAAAAGTCTCCATTTAATCTCACTGCTATCTAGGAGAAGCAATTGAAAAATTAAAGAGATACCACATGCGATTCGCCTCTCCAGCAGGAAGAAGCTAAATCAGCTTTCGGATTTGCCCAGTGCTGCAGAATCTCCAGGAAGCAGGACGAGAGATGGAGAAGCTACGGGATTGAAGCTTTCAAGAGGAACGAGAGACAAATAGATTGAATAAAAGACAGATGGAGGGCCGAGTGCTCGAGACCGAGAAGAATGATATTGGACACTGAAAAAGGAGAAGTGGAGAGGATCGGAGGAGGCCGGTAATGAGACGCGAGGAGGCAGAGAAGGAAGAGTGGCAGAGGAGGACAGCAGCAAATAGGAAAACACACACAGAGACTGTGAAACACTGACTCATGAGGGATTAGAAAGATACATCCGAGGGAAAAAAGGAAAGCTCAATTAAAAGAACTGGGTCAGAGGAAACATAAGGAGGCTTTTTGAAGTGTTGACTGCTGCATTTCAAAGCGTCATGCAATGGTCCTTATACAAGACTGAAGATCTGTGACCTCCTGGAGGCCATGTTTCATTGTGGACTTCATCTGAGAAGAGACTGGAAAGCACTTGACATGTCAGTGAATTATAGAGAAGATATCTCAATACAAAATATCTCTTCACTAACTTCATTTCTCAGCGTCTTTGAATCAACTGGTGTTCCAGTCAGTCTCTCTAATGCCAGAGCTTGTATTGCTAACTAAAAGACATCTATTAAAAAACGCTTTCGTTGATTGAAATAATGCTAAAAAAAAAATTAAAAGGTAAAAATCAGATGAAAGTTAAACTTGAAGAACTTAAGTTGAAGTTCAACAATGACTAAAACTGATATAGAAATAAATTAATATTAAGTAAAAATATAAAAAAACCTCATTATAATTACAATAGCACATAACAAAATAACCAAAAATGTAAATTAAAATTAAAAACTGAAAATATAAAAATAAGAACTGATTTAAAAAGCCGAAATGAAATGTTACTGAATACTGAATTACTGAAAATGAAATAAAAGTAAATGAAAGCTAATTTATGATCTATCAATTCATTCATTTTTATTTTGTTTACATTATATTTAGCTTTAATTTGTTTAATGTTTATTTAAACTAATAAAAATGACTAAATGACTAAGTATGACCAAACCGATAAACAAAAAAATAAAAATAAAAAATAAAAAAATAAAATCAAAATTCAAATCCAATTTAAAATATTATGAAATACTATAATAGTATATAAATATTACAACGACATTGGCTCTTTTAGAATTAGTTTTCATTGTTTTGCACACTTTCCAATCAAAACATTACACAAAATGAAGTTTACTATTAAAATACAAAGTTATAAATAAACAAATAAAATAGGGTTGATGAAATGGATAAAATTCTACTGGTGATGTTACTTTGTTTGATATTAAGCATCTAATGCAATAAAACTCAGACAGTTTAAAGTGTGACTTAAGTCTCTAAAAGTGTCCAAATTCGTTTTGGGGCCACGTTTTCAACAGTCATTGCATTATTTAAAGTTTATTTTAAAATACTTTGCATGAAACACTTGTGCTTTGGTTCTCAAAGGGGTAAAGTCTATCCGTCCAAACCTAAATATTCAGAAAAAAAAAATAGTCAAGAATACACAGAGATGAAAGTGTTTGCAGACAGGAAGATGTTTCTAATCGCCGAGGCTCCGCCCACCTCAATATTTCCCTCAGCTGCCTGTGCCATTGTTCAGGGGTGCGTTTCCCAAAACCATAGTTGCTAACCTGTTGGTTGGCAATGGGAAATTGCTTTGGAAATTGATTTTGGGAAATGCACCCCAGATCGGGAGGAGCTAGTAGGAGATGCGTTGACACATTAAAGAGCGACACATTAAAGTTGTGTGCACGTTTTGCTTCAATTCAAAAAGTGTTTTTCACTCAGGTGTTTGGGGAATACCCTTGATATGTCAATCAAGTTGATTTTGAAGTGCACTGGGGTGTTGGGACGGGGCCGATGGGGAAAAGGTGGAAGACCAAAAAGGAGCGTGAGGTTTGTGATGTCTCTAGCTCATTCGCCAGTCGCCACCTCCTCCCGAGACACAGGAATTGAGAATTAATGGGTCGGAAAAGAAGAAAGGATGGAAATTGCAGGCATTAAAGAGAGAGGAGAAACTCAGAACTTAATTAATTCTTCCAAGACTTTGAACTGAGCTAAAGACGAGACCATGTTCAGGGGAACATTTAAAAAGAAATCACAAAAAGTGCAATTTTGAACAACTCTTTTCCATATAACAGCTTTAATTTAGTATTATTGATATAGTGTTTAGTGTATAGTACTTGTTGTTAATACTTTGAATTATATTTTATTTTTATATTTTCTGTTTTCACTATAATTTTAGTTAAAGTTTGATTAATTTGGTTGTGTGTTTTGTAATTTTTAAGTATGTCTATGTATTATTTGTTATCTTATTTATATATATATATATATATATATATATATATATATATATATATATATATATATATATATATTATTATTGTTGTTGTTTTTTATGTTTAGTTGCTAGTAGTTATTAGTAACTCAAATACTTTAAAAAATGCCTCGGAAACTAGCTAAAAAATATAATAATAATTAAAAAATTATATATAAGTGAAATGTTCTGTGAGTGATGTGAAAAAAACTGTGTAAAATATGATCTGAAAAAGATAAATGTGTATCTGGCAATGTTTTATTACATTTGATGTTGACCGTATTACCGCAGCTCGGAGATGAAATGTCCAGTGGTGCTAAAAAGTAAAAAGTTGACGCTCTTTTGCACCAAACTTCCCACTAAACCTAACTGATAGTGTTAACAAAATCAAACATAAAATAAAAACAAATTTTTTAAGCAACCTTGTCATTTTATCTTACTTGCTACAAATCACTTTCATCAAGACATTGCAAGTTCAGTGCTGTACCGGGTGAGTTAACAAGCAAGTTTACTACATCAGAAGCACCATAAATAAGGAGATGGTTATGGTTTTGCAAATGCCAAAATGTACTAGTTTACAAATCATGTACTGCAGTAAATGTGTTTTGAGGACATAGCGTAGTTTTGTGCAAGGAATTGCATGAAAATAAGTCTTATTTATCAATAAAATGCCTCGTAATTAGTGTGAAAAGGAATTAAAGTTGTTGTGTTTTATTGCCACTAGTGTTTATTTCAACTGGAAACGGCAGTGAATTGTATGTGCAGGTATGTTTTTGGTGTTTACAAAAATGTAAGTAGAAGCATGTTTTTCTGATGAGCCGATGTTGAATAATTTTCCGCATAAGATTTGTGCATTTGGAATTACACAACTTTTAGCCAACTGCGTTCGACAGAAGAAATAAAGTCCTGACTTGAACCTGCTTTCAACAGGTATTCTGGGGTCTGATTCACAATTGAAAAAAAAGAAGCAATCCAGCGTAACTCAACCAAGTGAACCATTATTTAGTATAATGTGCATGTTTGAAATGCTCACCAGCACTTAATATAGTATGCACGCATGTCTCATTGCTGCCCGTCCTGAATAAATTGCCATTTAAGAGCATCTCGCATTCTCCACAGCAGACAAACACAAGTGTCGCTCTGTACATGTTAAGTTCTAGTGTTAAATCCAAAGGGGCGAATACTTCAAGGACATGTCTTCTGAGTTGTTAACAAGCTACTTGTTAAACAGATACTTGCATTGATGGTGCACACATACTGCAAATGTAGATTCCCTTAATGCACCTCTCATTGGCCTGTTTTTATTCACATAGATGCTTTCTTTCAGTAAATGCACAGGACTCTCTTGAGGAATAATATTTCTGTTTTCTCTCTGTGAAGTGACCTTGAGGTTTGGCTGCCTCATAAATTAAACGTCATAAAGCTTTACAGCTCAGGATGTTTTTCTGTTCACTCAAATGATTCTAACATTCCTTAGCAGAATAAAAACTCAAAAAAGACTATAGATGGAATACAGTGAAATTAGCTAAAGACAGACCCAAATGAGTCAAAAGTTGTCATACTGTAAGACTATAAAGCCATAAAATGATTATGAGAAAAGTTTGTAAAAGTTAATACGAACACGTTTTGAAAATTAAAATTAGAATTAAAAAAATTAATATTTCTAGCAAATATTAAGATATAAAGGCAAAATTATTTTATATAATAATGTAATATAAATTACAAAATTAATTATTTTTAAATAAAAAAAATGTTAAACTGAAGATAAAATTGTTATATTATTTGTAGGAAATTGTAATTGTAATTGTACACATATATATTTAAAATAAATTAAAAATATATGTGTACAAAATAAATTAATTGTATAAAAATATAAAATAAATTTGTTTAAATTAAGATTAGAATAAAATATATATATTTCTAGTAAATATAAAAATGCGCTGCTAAAAATTAAATTTAAAAAAAGTAAAGAAATAAAGTTTTAAAGTTACATTTAAAATATTAAAAACAAAGAAAAATTACATTAAAATGTAAAATGAAAACATTATATATATATTTTTTTTAATTAAAATTAAACTATCATTTTACATTAATTTTTTTTTTACTTTTCCTTCAACCCTAAAATGCAGCACAGTCCAATACATGATTCACAATATGGGTAAAGCAGCTGTGAAAAAAATCTATATGAAAAATTCCTTCCTTTCAACACAGCAAAAATTCACATCACACAGGTCTGTCCTGAAACTCTTTCAGAGACACGTGTGCAATTATCTGGGTCTGTCTGAGAAGCAGGAGACTTCGGTAAAAGCCATCTGAGAGAAACGAATGAGATATTAAAGTGATTTCAAGTTTGATTTTTCTTTTTCACAGACAATTATGTAAAGGTGTAAAGCCTAGGATAAAGTCAACAGAGGCCTTCGTATGTGTTTGTGAACTTTGAACTTTGAACCCGGAGGAGAGCAGATATTTACATAAGGAGGCAATATTCTGGGAGCAATCAGCACCCTACTCCGGACCTTTACAAACACACAAGAGGATGAGGAGGAGAGCCAGCACGTCCATCCACACCTGCTCCAGTCCACACCTCTCTTATTATCCCCACCACCGTTCTTCCCGCCCCCCCCGGAGACGCTCACACTTCCTGTCAGATTCAACTTTTCAATTCCAGAAAACCAGAGCTTGTTGCCACGGCAACAGCCACAGTGGGGAGGAGGAAAAAAATCTGCCGCATTGCTGGACTTGGCATGAACACGATGTGTGTGTGTGTGTGTTCATATGTAAGTGTGTTTTGTGTGTGTTCCTATGCATCACACATGAGCTCTCAATACAGATTAGCCATGATTGGACCGCTCTTTGACAGGAAACACAGATGCCACAGGCACATTTTTAGGCACTCTGGCGGAGGTGTTTAGATACACACCCCATCTTCAAGCACACTGCACTTGTAAGAGTACGTGAGCGAGCGGAAAGCGCCCGTGGGCCAGTGCGAGTCAACATGAAGTGACGCTCACAAACCATTTGCTTCCATAATCTGATGTATTTATGAGTGAAACAGTCATCATTTACTCATTCCCGTGCTGTTCCAAACCCTTTTCTGAGAAATACAAAAGAAGATATTCTGAAATCTGTTTTTCTCCATCAGTTGACAGTCAGTGGAGTGCAAAACAACACTTTGAGACATGTAGGGAAGTCGTGGCCTAGTGGTTAGAGAGTTTGACCCATAACCCTAGGGTTGTGGGTTTGAGTCTTATTTAACAAAAAACAACTAATTCACTATCTCATCAAATTAGAAGACTTCATAAGACCAATAATAATAATAAAATAATTAGTGAATTTTTGGCCTTCTGGAAAGTATGTTCATTTACTCTACATGTACTCAATACTTGGTAGGGACTCCTTTTGCTTTAATGACTGCCTCAGTTCAGCGTGGCATGGAGGTGATCAGTTTGTGGCTCTGCTGAGGTGGTCTGGAAGCCCAGGTTTCTTTGACAGTGGTCTTCAGCTCATCTGCATTGTCTGGTCTCTTGTTTCTCATCTTCCTCTTGACAATAGCTCATTGATTCTCTCTGGGGTTCAGGTCTGGTGATTTTGCTGACCAGTCAAACACACCAACACCATGGTCATTTAACCAACTTTTGGTGTTTTTTGGTGTTTTTTGGCAGTGTGGGCAGGTGCCAAATCCTGCTGGAAAATGAAATCAGCATCTTCAAAAGCTGGTCAGCAGAAGGAAGTATGAAGTGCTCCAAGATTTCTTGGTAAATGGGTGCAGTGACTTTGGTTTTCAAAAAACACAATGGACCAACACCAGCAGAAGACATTGCACCCCAAATCATCACAGACTGTGGAAACTTAACACTGGACTTCAAGCAACTTGGCCTATGAGCTTCTCCAACCTTCCTCCAGACTCTAGGACCTTGGTTTCCAAATGAAATTCAAAACTTGCTCTCATCTGAAAAGAGGACTTTGGTCCACTGGGCAACAGTCCAGTTCTTCTTCTCTTCTTCTTCTCGTCATTTAAGGCACCTCTGACATTGTCTGTGGTTCAGCAAATTCCTTGACACATCTGTGTGTGGTGCTCTTGATGCCTTGAGCTCAGCCTCAGTCCATTCCTTGTGAAGTTCACTCAAATTCTTGAATCGATTTTGCTTTACAATCCTAAAAAGGCAGTGGTTCTCTCGGTTGGTTGTGCATCTTTTTTCTTCCACACTTTTTCCTTCCACTCAACTTTCTTTTAACATGCTCGGATACAGCACTCTGTGAACAGCCAGCTTCTTTAGCAATGAATGTTGGTGGTTGAATTACTGAAATAAATGAACTTTTCCACGATATTCTTATTTATTGAGTTGTACCTGTTCTTTAATGTTCCACTTGAGAACTGAAAGTAACAGTAAACATTTTGAAAACTACATCATTCGGTACTGCATGCAAAAGTTTGTTGGCCCTCTGCAAAGTATGTCATATTTTCAGCTTGATGCATATTTTCTGATTTTAAAGAAATATATATATATAAATAATGGAAAATTTAAAAATGTATAAATCTAAAAACATAATTCAAAAATAATTTATAGAATAATTATTTTATATTAAAAAGTTTATACAAAATAAATAGTAAGAATTAAAGCTAGGAAAAAATATTTATACTAAATTATATATATATTTTGTGAAAATGATTTATAATAAAATTAAATAGAAATTTTAAACAAACCCCAAATCAAACAAGTTACACAAATTTCTTTCAAAAGAAATCTCTTGATATGAACAAATTTAAAATTTAAAATTAGAGCAAACCACTGGACTTTAATCATGATCCAAACAAAGATGCAGCATACTTGCAGCATGAGTAGTTTTCAAATTATACTGACTTTAGTTTTGCGAAACTATACTACGACTCATATCTGAATGAATCATCAGATGAGCTGAACGAGACGCAGATTCACTCTCTGACAGCAGGTGGAGCTCATAAGCAGCAATGATACAGTGTTTCCCGGGTTACCTCTGTAAACAAAGCAGAACTGCTTATGAACACTACTTTAATATGCACTGTTCAGAAGCAAGAAAATACCACGTAAACTTTTCTAAAAACAGTCAGTTCCCCTCAGAATACATTTATATAAACTCAAATTGTATCGCATTTGTTTGCATCTCAACCGTTTTAGATTGTCACATATTTGAATCGATTTCTGTCGATCGTTACTCATTTTTTATATTTATTCGCTCCTTTTTATTTTAATTTACTTGTACTTTTACTTTCAATACTTAAGTAAAAAAAAATACTTTTCATTCTTAAGTACGTTAAATATCGCATACTTTGAAACTTTTACTCAAGTAATATTCTAAACAGTGAATTTAACTTCTACTAACGTCGTTTTCTGGTATGATATCTCTACTTTTATTTAAGTGTGGCTTTCAGGTACTTTATCCACCACTGCTCTCATCACATCACCTGCAGATCGCCTCATTCACTCCAGTTCTGAAAGGTCCATTTACCATCTGCCTGTGAGGGTGTACGGACACTTCCAGATGGACAAAGTGTGGCCTCCGGGTTCCCGGTAGGCCTGTGCTTGGATGACACATGCTGAACATCAGTGAGGATATTGTCATTCAGCCCGATCCTGTTCTCTATTGATGCCACTATCTCATCAAGCATGCAATTTCCAGCACATCAACACGGGGCTGGAGCACTTTGTTCCAGACATGCAGTGGCACGATTTATCTCAGCTTTTCAACGCGGCTGCAAACATACAGCTCACACACTCATCTGATGCCGGGATGAAGGTCTGTAAGCTGGAGTGAACAGCGTCTCACATGTACACCGATAGTACACAAGTACACTTATGCCCTCTGGAGAAATCACAACAGAAAGGACACAGTGACGTAACAGCCAGTGAAATCCGTATAAACATGCATACAAACAAGGCTTTAGGGAACAAATGTTTGTCGTAAAAAAACTACAGTCTGCCACCCATGAATCGGTAGGTTTATACTGTATATCTATTTTATTAGCTGCCAATTTGTCACATTCATATCCTCTGTTTATTCCAAAGAAACGCTGATGTTAAACATTCACAAAACATCAATTTTAATAGGAATTATGAATCTGCAGGGTGCCACATCTTGAACAATGTACCTGTAATGGATTATTATTATAATTGTTTTAATCTACAATAAATTGAAGTATGAATAATACTAGAATTTATGTGTTTTTTTTGTCATACAAAAACAATCCTAACTAGAAATTGAATATTTTTAAAATCATACAAATTATTTCTTAATTAAATGCCTATTAACTAAATCCAGAAAAATATTATTATTATTATTATTATTATTATTATTAACACAATTATATGTGAATTTACATGAATTAACATGAATTTAATTTTTTCATCTTAGCTTTGAGCTATTTTGACAAATAAAATTCTACACATTTTTACAAAAGTGGCTATAAAAAATACATTAAAAAAATTACCTGTTATTTTTATAGTTACTAAAACTAAATTGTTGCTAAATGCTTTGGTAAACTTTCATGTTTATTTTTATCTCTGTTTTGAACTATGGATAATTTGCAAATAAAATGCTATGCATTTTTCAAAATAAATAGCTAAAAAAGTTAATTGTAAAAGTGTAATGTGCGCCCAAAAGTTAATTTAGCAGTAATTGCTTGTTGTAATGACAATATATTTATGCAAAATTGTTCAGCAGACAAAATTACATTTTTCATATTTGTTCTGAGCTCGTAGAACTTGCAAATAAAATGCTTTACGCATTCTTGTAAAAGAAAGACTATAAAAAGTAAAATGTCTTTACTTGCAAACACTTTTATTGGTTGTTGTTATTTATAGCACATAGAGTTAATCACAGAGTTAAATTTTGAGAAAATATCAGTCACGTCAGTATCAGTCAATTTCTAGCCTTAATGCAGACGAGAAGCGGCTGTTTACCTGAAATCTATCTGAATACAGTTACGAGGGTTTAAACTTATAAAAAGCATGTGAAAGTGTGGTCAAAATCTCTGTGACAATTAGACATCGATAAGCAGAGTGCTATCGGCCCATAATTAAAATATCGGATACAAAGCTTACAGTAAATGAATCTTATCATGCATGAAGCGAACAGTAAACAGCAGTAATAATGTCAGAGCTCCTCCTCCTTTTGTAATCCGTCTGTTTTTCTCTTTGTAATCTCGTGGCAAACACATTACAGATAAGACTAACACCTTCCTCCAACCATTTCAGCTCGGCTTTCTTCTCGCTCCTCCTCGTCTTCTCTTCTTAATTACCGAGGCAATCATATTTACTGATTCCCCTCTGCCTGTTTATCCTCCCCACTCATGTCTGAGCGCTCAAATTCGGATTATTTATGTTTCTTTTTTTCCTTCTTAAATAAAAACAATAAACCGCCAGACAGAATTGCTCCAGAATTTAATTGAGTAGGTCAGTGGCTTTGGGAGACGTTATTAAGCATGAAACAAACAGCAGAAACGCAGTGTATTGCTAGAGCAATGCGATTAAAGCGATCGCATGCTGTCTGTCCTTTACTCATTTACACCTTTCCATCCTTTCTGCTTCTTGCTGGACATCAGAACTGTTCATAACAACAAGCCTTTACAGTCGAGCACTGTGTGTTTGTCTACATTGTATCAGGAATAGTCCTTTAAATACGGTATATATGTGTTGCAATTGCTTTAAGTTTGTAGACAGGCCCATACGATTATATATGTGTGTGTGTGTGTGTGTGTGTGTGTACTGTTGTTATACACACACACACACACACACACACACACAAACACACACACACACAGTATATATATACAACTGAAGTAATAACGCTGAAAATTCAGCTTTGCATCAAAGGAATAAATTACATTTTAAATTACAATCAAATTTAAAACAGTTCTTTGAAATTAATAATAATACTACACTTTTTTTTACATTTTTTACTGTACTTTTGATCAAATAGTGCAGCCTTGGTGAGCAGAAAATAGCTCTCAATCTTTCATTTTTCAAACTTTTCACTAGTAGTTTAATATTATATAATAACATTACTCTCATGCAAACCAAGACTGAATTTAATAAATACAGTAATAATAGTAGAAACCAGTAGGTAACAAAAAAAGTAACAATAATATTAAACTATAGAAATTTATTGCTGAGAATCATGAAAATCCATGAGTAAAAATAGTAATTTTCATAATTTCAGCACATTCGGAGCACATTCACATGAATCTCTCCTCAAACCTACATCTATCTGATCAGAAGTCAGTGAACGCTGAGATGACGAGTAGCTTCGTTTCTTTTTCCAGTGTCACAGTGTGACTCGCGTTAATGTCAGTGTTTATTTTTATGCACGTACAACACTTGACGTGTGATTTGCCATGAATGAAAGCAAGGAAAAAACAGACAGCGAACACACAAACACACTCAGCCTCTGATGTTCGACTGCCGTTACCTGACGCAGTCGCCGCTAACATTAAATGAGACGTTCTCGGATTTAAATAGAAAGTCTGCTGAGGGAATTTATGATGGCTTTCTGCAGTGAGTCACCACTATGAAGACATTCAATTAAAACCGCCTTTAAAGTGCAGGCGTCTTCGGCGATGAAAGGCGAGCAAGCGCTAGCCAATAGAGACGGTACTGACTGCACAAATTAGTAGGTGATCCATCTCAATGATAAATAATATAACTGTCAATATGATGAACGACCGCAGTAATGCAGACAGCATCAGGCCTTTTACGTTAAAAAATAAGCATGACGCAGACATAACACGTCCATCATACACAAATTTTATCAGGACGGTAGAATAAAAAATGTGCCGGGACTCTGAGAGCAGTTGAACGGTTTGACTGGTTAGTTATAATGTCATTGTGTTTTGCCGTGTTAGTTACAGAATGACCTTTAAATCTGTGCAGTAATGTGAACCCAAAGACACGTTGATTGCATACGTTACAGCCGTATCAAGGGAACGACTTAAACTCACGAGTGCATGACGAGACGCTTCCGTCAAACGCTGTCGGCTAATAACCGTGGTCTATGAGACAAAAGTCTTCCTCGAGGGACGCCGGCATGGCTCAGAAAGCCCAATCCTCATGTGGGACGCATTCAAATCTCATACATTAACAATAGCAGATCCATTCATTCAAAGATTTGTACAAATGAGATAGAAATGAAACTTCTGTAATCTCTCTAAAATGACAAAGCTCTTTGCGCTAATCACAAACTGCTGCCTTCTAGATGTTAATTCACCGGCAGAATAATCACACTGAGAAACGTTAACAGCCACTGAGTTGAAAACACACAGTGAAGGGAGAACACAGGAGAGGTATTAATTATATTACCCATATCTGACCAATCAGAGACAGCGTGGAGGCTGCTAAGCCCCGCCCCAAATCACCTGGTTAATGGCGATTGGCAGAATCTCAACAAAACCTTTAATGGTGATGCTGCCCCCTAAATAACTAAATAAATAAATAGTTTACATTGTCGAAATTAAATGTAGACAATTTCACAGAGGCTAGGAGGAATGGCAAGCTAGCAAGTCAGTTTGACAGAGATCGCCCAAAAAAGGGAATGTACCACACAAAACCGTGACTAGATGCTGATTGGATTATTTAGAGGCAACACAAACAGTCTAGAATAGTGAAATCTAGTGTAACACTGTGGTTAAATGTAAAAAAAAAAAAAAAAAAAATCCCTCCCTTTCCTTTGGTGGTGCGTCGACCAATCGCCCGAATGGAGAAACCGCCACTGTGCAGAGGTATGCAGATACAAACATTGACAGGCAGGTTGGACAGCCAATCGTAGCCCTCGTACCGAAGGATATGATTGGACAAACTTTTTATGGTCCTATGCCTTCCACAGACAATACATATAAATACATTTAGATCAATTAACCTCATGATGGCTACTGGGATGGGAAGAGACTTTCAATCAGCATAACAAAACATGTTTTTGAACCAAATCACCTGCCCTGTCTTTAAATCTAATTTCAGGAACTTTCATTAACTGATAAAAAAAAGCCTCAAATGAATGAATGAATGAATGATTCATTGATTGATTAATTTACAATTCAGGACACATTCTCACTACCAGTGGTGGACAGTAACGGAGTAGCTTTACTTCGTTACTGTACTTAAGTACATTTTTCAAGTATCTGTACTTTACTGGAGTAGTTTTATTTTGAGTAACTTTTACTTTTACTTCACTACATTCCAAAGCATAAGATCGTACTTTTAACTTAACTACATTTCATAAAACATATCGTTACTCCCTATAATATGTCACGTGCTCCGACGCAGAAGCGGTGTCTGATTCATCATGAATGAACTGAGTCTTTTCAAAATAAACTTTACTAAGATCGCGAATCGCACTAAACGATTCGTTTACGAATTAGAATGATCCGATTGCAGCTTTTCTGGAGTCGACCCCTCACTGATTCAAATGAACCGTTTAGTGCGAGTCTCCTGAAGTAAGAACCGGGAGATCTTGTGAGCGTGCGTGCGTCTGATGTTGCTAAAAGTAAGTTATTAATGTCGAAATTTAGGATTAATTATTGTAACTGAAAATCATATTTAGGTCAAAATTGTCAGTTGTTTGGGAACTAAATCCGCTGTAAAGAGAGAACTATTTAAGCCCACTGAAATGCTCCAGTGCAAAGCAGACACATCTATCAGCGTCTCCGTGTATTAGGTTAAAAAATAAAATAAAATAACCTTAAACTAACACAGATTAAATAAAATAACTCATGCTTGTCCAAATTCCCCGCAACCGTAATATTAACAGTTTGGAAATGGAGTTATTTCTTACATTCTTTGGTCGAAGTTTTCAGATCGGCACTTCGGAGCCTGTTCGCGACTCGGTTGATTCAGATCGGGACTTCGGAGCCTGTTCGCGACTCGGTTGATTCAGATCGGCACTTCGGAGCCTGTTCGCGACTCGGTTGATTCAGATCGGCACTTCGGAGCCTGTTCGCGACTCGGTTGATTCAGATCGGCACTTCGGAGCCTGTTCGCGACTCGGTTGATTCAGATCGGGACTACGGAGACTGTTCGCGACTCGGTTGATTCAGATCGGCACTTCGGAGCCTGTTCGCGACTCGGTTGATTCAGATCGGCACTTCGGAGCCTGTTCGCGACTCGGTTGATTCAGATCTGCACTTCGGAGCCTGTTCGCGACTCGGTTGATTCAGAGCGCCACTTCGGAGCCTGTTCGCGACTCGGTTGATTCAGATCGGCACTTCGGAGCCTGTTCGCGACTCGGTTGATTCTGGTCGGGATATCGGAGCATGTTTGAGATTTTTTTTTTATTCAGATCTGGACATCGAAGCAAGTTTGTGAAACGGTTAATTGGTGATAAATGAATATTTGGACTTGAGGCTTTTTTTTACCTGTCGATTCAGCATGTACATGGACCCACACACAAAGGTGGACACACTCTAGACTTAATCATCAGTAAAGCTCTAACTTTTTCATCCATTGTTATTAAGGACGTTATTCATAACCGTACTGAAAATAAGTAAATATTGTTAGCTGATGCTAACTATCTAGCTAACAAGCTTGCTGGTGCTAACTTGAGGTAATTTTTATAAACAATGTCCAAATATTTTTATTCAACCACCTATATGTAGGTGGCGTAGTCCATATCAACGTAGTCCATATCAACAACAAAAATATATCTTCATTCTATATAGTGGTTATTTTGGAAAAAATCCCAGGTATTTTGAGCAGTAGGATTATAAAAAAAAAGTGCTAATATAAAATTAAATTAGCCTATATAAAATTGCAAACATCTATCTTTCAGTACTTTTTTACTTAAGTACATAAAAAATTTAGTACTTTTGTACTTTCACTTGAGTAAAATTGAAAAAGGAGTACTTTTACTTTTACTGGAGTAATATTTTATTATACGTATCTGTACTTTTACTCAAGTACTTGATTTGTGTACTTCGTCCACCACTGCTCACTACCGGACTGCACTTTTGTTTTGTAATTCTCAAAAGATGAATGTCATTAGTTTCTCATTACTAAAATACATCATTTTTGCTGCAATGCAATAAAAAAACAGAATTTAATCAGCATAAACTATATCCATAAAATACAACCCTGATATATATTTTTACTGTTTTTAAATAAAACATGAATTTTATATAATATAATATAATATAATATAATATAATATAATATAATATAATATAATATAATATAATATAATATAATATAATATTTACTTTTTGCAATTACCATTTGTAACAAATTTTTATTTGTAATTTGATGTATTTCTTGGTTTTATCCATCAGGAATTAACTAAATCATAAAAGGAGTGAAATCTAAAACTAAAACAATAGAAAAACATTTTTGTTACTTGAAATAAAATACACATTAACTAAAATAACAAAAAAATATACAAAAACAAATTTATTATTATTTATTTTTTTCAAATAATTGGCAAGAAAATAATCGCATTTTTATTTAGTTTAATTGGTGTTATAACTACAAATTGATTAAAAGATATAGACATACATTAAAATAAATGATTAAAAAACTAATAAAAATATAAAAACACTAACTGATACTTAATTAATAATAATAATGCTAATAATAATAATAAAATATTCAAACTATATTTAAAAAATGGTTTACAAAACAGTGTTTAAATATTTGGCTATTCATAACACTGATAATCAATCGAAAGAAGCCCCCCCAAAATGATTTTAATTTCAGATGGGGTTTAAGTGTCACATTTTGGTGCAAAAAGTCTCAGTATGCTTCATTTTCTTTAAGCAAGCTTTTTTTTGGGTGAAATATGCCCGGGTCACAGTCTCGACAGGTTGTGAGACTTTCACCCAATTACCATTCTACACACTTGTACTCTCTTACACTCTGTACCTGTTCGGACAGTAAGGAGGATTGTAACACTTGGGTTAGTGCTCTGTCCTCTACCGCCCTTCTTTTATTTTAATCAGAGACAGACTGGGATCGGCCGCCTGTCTTAGGTAATCAACATCAGAGGCCGTGAACTGCTGCTAATTGAATGCTATCCTCATTGTCATGCATGGATGTGTTCTCTCCTCCTCTCTGCTCTTGTCTTTCCACCTTTCCAGCTCTCTTCCCCTAATACCAGTCCTCTCGTGGCCCTCAATTGCCTGTCCTCCCACAGATGTAGGAAGAAAACAGGCCTTGTTTGAAGTACAGACGAGGGGAGGGCTGGGAAATACAGGCCGCTGTTGTACTGCTGGGCATCTGAATTCATCTCACTCGTGTCTTTTGAATCATTCCCACTGAATCGTTCGAAGTTGACCAAAACGATCTGTTCAGAATCGTTCACTGATTCGTTCAGTAACACATTCTGTCAGTTATGTCAGTGGTTTTGTTTGTTTATAAACAAAACAAGTCTCTGGCAAATTTATTTATGTACGTGTAGATATTAATACAGTATGTTTATTTATTTTATGTTTATTTAATTTAGCTACAGTATGAGCAAAACCAATATATATGTGAACAAATCATCAGTGCATGAAAAAAAAAACCTTAACATAATTTCAATATATATATATTCGGTGGCTGAATATGTCCTTCATTTAAATAAAATTAAAATATTTAGTATAAGTATACATTTTAAATAAAATGTAATTGTAATACTTTTGAATATTTTAATTATATTAATATTTTTTTCTCAAAAATAGAACATATTATAAAAAAAAATTAAAAGTGCAATATATATATATATATATATATATATATATATATATATATATATATATATATATATATATATATATATATATATATATATATATATATATATATATATATTGCACTTTATTCTAAGTTCTATTTTTAAGGAAAAAAATTAAAAGGATTAAAATATTCTAAAGTATTATAATTACATTTTATTTAAAATGTATACTTTTTTAAATATTTTAATTTAATTAAATGAAGGACATATCCAGCCACCGAATATATATATTGAAATTATGTTAATATTTTTTTTCTCATGCACTGATGATTTGTTCACTAAAAAGATTAATTGAAAAACAGATTTGTTTATGAAAAAAAAAAGAAAAAAGCATCAGCACTGAGGGTAATGAGAATGACACCAGACAGACTGAGGTGAGTAAACAGTTGTACATCTCTATTACTCTTAACAAGTTTGCCTCATCTTTGCCCTGAGGTCACAGTTAAAGCGCTCTGAACTGCGACTACACTTATTTGCCCTTTCACAAACAGATGTTAGGAATGATCATCTGTGCTGTAGGATCACAAGAAAGGTCAGCGGAGATAAACAGGGCGAGGAGACGAGACGAGGAAGGTTAATGTGACACGAGACGACAGAAAGAGAAATAATTGAGGATGCATGACAATCGCTGCCCTGCTTGCATTGAAAAACCCAGAACAGCATCAGTATAAAAAAAAAAAAAAAAAACTTGCATCCACTTACTGGAGACCATTTATCATTTATAGAGCTGCACATGCTTCTAATTAATTCCTGCGCCGTGCCCAACTAATGGGAACACTGAACTCGTCCCTCCGAAAATTACACCTCTGACCCTGCGCTACAAGGTCAGACTCTGAGCAGTGCATCTTGGGGACCTTCAAAACAAGCATCACTTTGTATTAGAAAGTGCTGGGGCCTGTGGCGGAGGAACCTTAGCTCATGAATATTAATTAGTCTATGCTGAAGTATTATAATGATCTTTTGCTGTTTTGATAAATAAAGAGACTATTAAGATAAATCGATATAGAGATCAGGGTTGCACTAGATTATTGGGTCATTTCCAAATCTTTTTGCAAAACATATACATTATTTATAATTTATATATATATATATATATATCTTTGCCAAAAACTAAATGCATTGACACATTAACTGTAATAAAAAAATTTAGAATTTTTAATTCTTATAATGCTTATAATTCTATCATTACATATATTAATTAAATATGATATATATTTTTTTACAATTAGCCTTTTTTTGACTAATCTTACTGTTAAAAATTGTTAAAAGACTTGAAAAGCAACATTGCATAAAACTTGTTTTCACAGACTTTGTTTTGAGAATATGTGATTTATTTTAGTTTTATTACAAGAAAAATTTTACATTTTAATTGTAAATCAGGCTTGCTCTAAATCACTAGTTCATTTTCCAGTCTAAACGTAAATAGTTTATTAATAACATGACAAATAATATATATATTACAAATACATTATACAAAATCATTCACATACTGTAATTTTAATCACATAATTGTTCTCTTTCATGCAGCAAACATCTGCAAACATTATGAAATGATTCTTATGCAAATTCCTGCATTTTGCATTGAAGAATGGCTCTTTAAACAACTGACACCAAAATGCATTTGAAACAATTCATGCAAGAAAGGTTTTTCAAGAAGAAGTTAACTTTTTCAGAAACGAGGCCCATTTTCGACAAAGTTCACAGTGATAAATCGCTCTTTTTGACCGATTCAAGTGCTGCATGAACTTCCAAAAAACATAATTTGATAACTTCATCCCTACATCTGCCGTCAGAAATGACCTTTTGCTGTAGTGCTAACATTTTCTTTTCAATACGAGAGATTCGGGGGCGAAAACCACAACGATGACTCAGGAGAACTTTAATAAGAACAAATTTTGGTGTCTCATCAGCACATGCTAATGAAAGCTCAAGCTAACACACTTCTGCTCCAGAATTACAGATGCATTAGCAGGTGCGGATCACAGGACCTTGAGGGGTTCGGATCATCTATTTAAAGCTTGAAGCTCAAAAAAATGCATATTAATAGCATAACAAAAAAGAACATGAATACGAGAATGTATTTTTATTGATTATTTTTGCATTTTTGCACTATTTGATCTCATTATATCATATTTCCTTTTTCATTATCTAAACACGATTATAAATCTAATATTAAATATACATATTTGGAGAACAATTTCTTTCTGTGATCTAATTTGAAAATCTTATTCTTTATTGTATTCTTTTCCCCAATTAAAATAGCAAAAAATCCTTAAAACAATATAAAATAAAACAAGTAAAAATTCAAAAACAAGTATCAATTTCTGCAGTGTTGCTTCTTGATTATTTTTTTTTTGCCCAAAAATGAAAAAAAAAAGTTTTTCATTTAGTTTTTATACAAATATTTTTGTATTTGTTCATACAATTTCTACTTCTATTATGTAATAATATGTCATATTGCATTATCTAAAATGGCTTATAATTCTATCATTAAATATTTTTTATAATAATAATAATTCTAGCTTTTATAATAATGTTTTAGTGTGTATTATTATTGTTTTTACAGCCAACATATATTATATTATATTATATTATATTATATTATATTATATTATATTATATTATATTATATTATATTATATTATATTATATTATATTATATTATATTATATTTTTAGACAACTAAATATATATATACACACACAGTATATCATAATCTTGCAAAAAAATATCAGGGGTATCATGTAATTTGCACGCTGCGCATTAGAAACATCCCACAGTAAATAACACCAATTCTCGAGTCACAACAAACGTGGACACGACTTCCTGCCCACTGCGTCTAACAGCAGCACTTCTGCAGAAATGGATTATTTTCTTGTCTTTTTTTTTGGTCATTTTCACCTGGGTGCTTCAGTAAACTGTAATCATTGTCTGGACCCCCTCGGCCCGTCTGAAGCGCTCAGTGAACCATCTGGAGCCTCATCACCTCCTGCTCCAGCACACAGCTGCTCAACACGGCCAGAGTGGATGAGAAAGACACAGTTAGAGCGAACGCAGACGTCTTGTCCTTTATGGCTCATAAATTGTCTTTCAGAGTGTCAGCGTTGAGCTATTGATCTGAGAAAGACAAACACACCCCTCTAAGCGAGCGCCGGCTCCATTCGCTCCCATCGATAATGTGTCCCATTCACTGGAGTGCTGAAAAATCCCTTCTGTGAATCGATTCGATTAATTCAATGTAGATTTTTGCTGTTTTTTTTTTTTTTTTATTCATTGTATCAAAATATAGTGTTTCTACAGCTCAACTGGTAGAACACCAATGCTTTAATCATGGGTTTGATTCACAGGAAACGCACAAACTGTAAATGCATAGCACAAGCGCTTTGAATTAAAGCATCTTCCAAAGGTTTCAGAATAAAAGTTCTAAGCAAAATCAGCAAGAAATAAAAAAAACACAGAAAATATTTATTTTAAAATTAAACATGACTCGTTCAATCAGATTTCTCCAAGTAAAATAAAATAAAATGCATTAAAATAATATTCATAATTACTTTTTTTTAAAGAAAAAGTCCATTCTGTGATTTTATTTTAAAATCATATTCTTTATCATATTCTTATTTTGCATTATTGTCTTCATTATCCAAAATGCTTATAATTTGATCATTAAATACAACTATAATTAGTTAATATATTATGCATTTTATTAGTATTTTTAACTCATTTTACAACTAATGTAAAAAAAATCCTCAAAATAAGATCAATTGACTTCTAAGCAACATTGCATTAGATATTAATAATAATTTCCTTTTCCTTTTCAAAATATTTCTCTATAAGTCTTAATATCTGTAGAGTTGCTTCTCAAATGATTAGATTTTTAGTTTTACAGTTTTTTTTTAATATTTACCTTTTTAATTTTAATTTATAATTTTTTTCATATTATGCAATATTTCATCATTTATTATCTAAAAATGCTTTTAATATGATTTAATCCCTTCATCAAACACACTCGCATACATAATTGCACAGATTAAAATGTCATGTTAAATGAGTTAATATCTGCAGTGTTGCTTCTGAAGTAAACTACATAACTGTAAAACAAGTCAAAACGAAGAAGAAGAAATTTTTATATTTAATCATATTAATTTTGAGATAATTAATGATCAAATTTGTGAAGTATGAAAGACAGCTGAAGCATGAATCATCAGCTCTATTCACATCTTTTCTATGCTTGCGAGCGCCTCACAGTCAAGTGAAGGAACGAGGGTTCAAGCTCTGAGAGGTTAAGCTGGCAGGGCTTTTCTATCTATATTTGTAATGAGATGCCGTGTCGAGTGTCAGTCATTCTGCTGAAGAAGCGAGGCATCAGTCAAAGCCAGCCCGAGGTGTCAGGCAGGTTAAGTGCAACACAGTCCAGTGTATATCTCCCATCAAGTCTCGCAAATCTGCACACATTGACTGAGATTAAATCAAAGGTTCGCCTAAGCAAGCCGAGCTGTTTATGACTCGCGGATCTGTCAGTTCTGTTGAGTTGGTGATGATTTGCCCTTTAACTTCCCAGAGGACAAGCGCGACTCATTCCCTGGCAAAAAGAGAAGACGGCAGTCTGAACCGTTTCAAGTCTGTAGGAAAATGTTGCGGTAACACATTCATGCACAGTTTAACTAGTCAATAAAGTAGCACTGTCACATTTAAATAAGGTCGGTATGATATTGTGAACTACAAACATGCCTTCTTTCTATTTAAGTTTTTTGAACATTGGACTAAATAACAAAACACACATTACGACAACCACTAAAATATCACAAATAGATGTTTATGTATATTTTCTATAGTGATCACAACAGCAGAAATTAAGACTAGTGGATGAAAGAATGCAACTGGGCACATTTTGCATTTTAAAAAAGATTATTTTATAGATCCATTAATTCATCCATCAAGGTCTGATTGATGTGTGTTTTTGAAATAAGATCATTCTGCTCAGCAAGAGTGCAATTTTTTGATAAAAAATACAGTAAAAACATTAATATTGTGAAATGTAAAATACCTGTTTTTATGTGAATAATTTTTAAAATGCTGTGATCAAATCTGAATCTTCAGCATCATTACTCCAGTCTTCAGTGTCAGATGATCTTCAGAAATTGTGTTTAATTTGATTTTCATGTTTAAGAAACATTTCTGATTATTAGCAATATTGAAAACAGTCATGATCCTGAATATTCTGTTTTCAGAAACTGTGATGCATTTGAATTTTTTTTTTGTTTTTCTTTTGGAATTCTTTGATGAATAGAATGTTCAAATGAACAGCATTTATTTTAAATGTAAAACTGTTCTATCATTATACTGTAAATGTCTTTACCATCACTTTTGATCAATTTATTGCACTCCTTGCTGACTAAAAATAATAATTTCTTAAAATCATCTCTTTAATACTCAAAATACAGCTTTTAAATATATTTTAAATATTTTTCAAAGCAGTCAAACCAAGCTTTGTCAAGTTTGTCTTGACAAATTTTGCATTTCTAGTACAAAAAATTAATTTCAGTTCATTCCAAATCTACTTCTTTTGTTATTGCATGCATAATTGTTTGCAATTATGCATGCAAATTCAGGAAGTGAACTGCAATTGAAAATGCATTTTTAGTTCAATTCTGAATTCATGAATTCAACCCCTTTTGACTTTATTTATTCATTTTGCATTACGGTAATGAGAGTTGGTGGTGTGAAAGAGCATAAATAAATATATAAACAATCAGTCAAAAAAAATAATCTCTCAAATGTTGAAAACACTTCTATAAAATGTGTATGTATGATGATAATTTATCATATAAAATGTAAATCAGCGGGTGCGTTTTAATTCCTTGTGAATTCCCTGCATCATTTCCTAGCGTGTGTGTGTTTGTTTGCACGTGGTTGGTGTAAGTGGTTCCCGGGGAGAAGTCTTGATTAGATTACACCGTTAGCTTTAGAAGAAATCTCTAAGAGAGGCTACTCTGTTATTTGGGAGTGTGTTCGTGACCGTATACTTAACCTGTGTGTAAATTGCTATCCTGATGATAGGACTGCATTGAGTAAAGCAGGGCGTCTCCAAACGTTCACCCAAACTCCTCTAATTCAATCCAGGTGTGACCAGCTCCTCTGAGACCAACCTCTCTCGTCCCGCCGGATGCTTCCACACGTCTTAATTACAAAATTCAACTTCTTATTCGTATAATGACTCACAGCAGATGTTTTTTCTCTTCATCCAGTGGTAATGAGTTGCTAATTAAACTCTACCCAGAGGATCTCACCCCCGGAGGACCGAATGAGCCAATCGACAGTCAGACGATGCCCTTATCACGGCTCTGAGGCGGCCCGTGCCCACCGGAGGGAACGTGTGATTTAATCAGCTGATACTGTCTGAGTTCTGCATGAGTCTTTGTTCCTTGTTGCTTCCTTTCCTGTGTGTTTCTGACAAGAAAGTGAAAAAAAAAACTACTGCAGCAACATGTTTCCTACCTCTTCCTACACGTGACGTTTTCATCTAAAGCTGTAAAGTGGGCGGCTAATTAACGTTATCTGTCAAGGTCACATTTCACCCTAAAATCAAAATAGATAAAACAAGATATTATCCAGTATTTTAAGTTATGAATATTTTAGGAGCTTTAAAGTGTTTTGCATTGTGACATGTTCACAGGTTGTCATTACGGTAATTGTTTTACAGGTTTTTTTTTTAATTGACAGTATTCTAAATGGATAACATGCTATCTTCTTGATGCCAATCTGGTTTATTTATTTTGCATAACAATATTGAAAATGGTTTACATTACAGTAGAGAGAATTGTGAGTGGAAAAGAGCTTAAATGTCATAAAGAAAAAATAGGACTAAAAATGTGAAATGAATAATAATGATTGACCATAATATCATATTATTCATATATGATATATAGGAAATTATTGTTAATACAATCAGATAATTAAAATAAATAAAAAATAATATAATAATAATAATATAATAAATAATAATAATAATAATTATATAATATATCAGTGCTATTTTAAACTCATTAAGATACTATTATAGATTATGTTAAAATGTTGAATTAGATCTTATTTTATATTCTCTGCTTATTAATTTTCAGATTTTTTGTTGTAGTGTATTTTTGTAATTTTTTATTTGTGTTCTTAAATGCCTTAAGTCGATCAACTTCAAATCAAAATAGCAATTTCAGAGTAAAATATATAAATAATATTCATATATGATATAATTGTATTAATGGTTTTGTTAATACAATCAAATAAATAAATACAATTTCTACAACAATTTTGTTTTTTGTTTAATTTCTTATTCTAATTTAATAAATTATATTTTTTACAATAAAATTGTATATATACAATTAAATTAAATATATATATATTTATATAATTTTTTTATAATTTGACAGACAGACATACATAGAGAGAGAG
>NC_039283.1:24936694-24999429 GCF_003368295.1 Carassius auratus
ATGTTTTGTTAAATCAAAAAATCTGATTTGTGTATGCAAATGTTCTGTATGCATGGAATGCATGGATGAGCTAAAACTTAGCAATGTATAGATCTTTATTTTTAACTCAACATTTGATCAGATGCCTAATGCCGAGATATTTTACACAAAATGCATTAATTTCCAAAAGGTTAATTGAATGGCTCTCAGGTGCAAAGTTGTTGCGGTGTTGTTAACTGAAGCTACAACTAAATACTCATTTTAGTAATTGTAATAAAGCTGAAAAAAATATTGAATGTTAGATGAGAAACCTAGAAATGTTGCCTTGGCAGGTTTAAGTTGAAGTACTAAAGTAACCAAAACTTCAATAAATAAATACAAATAAACTTCAATAAATAAATACAAATAAATAAGTAAATAAATAAAAGACAAAAGCACACAACATAAAAACTAAAACTTAAATTTTAATAAACTCTTAACATACAAATATAAAATATTAATAAATACTTTAATAATAATAATCGATGAATAATACTAAAAATAACAATGGTGCAATGTTGCATAACAACAATGTAATATTAAAAAAGAAAATATTAATACTAAAAAATCAGGTTATGGTTTTTTATAAGGATAGCTAAAAGTAACATTTGAATTATTTTTCAATCAACTGAATAATTACTTGAATATTTTAATACATTCTGAATATTTTTTTTTAATATTCTGTATGCTTTTATTGCTATTTTGTTTTTGTGCATTTTATTGTGATTATTTTATGATTATTTAAAATCCTTTTTATGTAAATCACTTGGGATTCAAAATGTGATATATGAATAAACTTGTCTAATTTAAAAAGTACATACAAATAAATCTAGCAGCTGATCATTACCAACAAACTCATAAATGTCAAAATCATAAATGTTAAGAAAACCTGCCTTTGAATATGTCATTATTCCCAATTAGTAAGCAACAGACCAAACCAGAGCAAAAAGGATATATACATAGAAATGAATGTAATGCATGTAAAAATGTCATTGGACTATGAATTAATTTTGTAATAGGGACTACTACAATATTACAGTAGTTCATGCATTCCCTTTCTAAACAACCATCTATTGCCTTCTGTTCAGTCTGTTCACACGTCCAGTCCGGACACTAAATCTGGCTGTACACACACATCTTTCAGCTTTCACATTGGTTCTTGGCAGGTGCACCATGATGAGCGAGTGCAATCTGAGCCAAGCAAAAGTGGGTTTAGTCTTTAACCTGATCATGAAGCATCTTCCTACTTCATCAGAAAGAATAAGTAATTGGCGCGTCCCTTAAAGTAGTGGGATACGCTCCCACACACCTTCAATTTACCTTTTCAGCCCTTTCCAGGTTGGAGCTCTAAAAGCCTGTCAATCCCGATAAATCTTCTCCTATCATCTTTGTCCCTAGCTACGAGGGGAGGATGGAAGACGGATGAAGAGGGTAAAACGATAGATGCTAAACGATGCTAATGCACCGTCCTGGCGTTGATAGCCCGAACAGTTGACTGTTTTCATTACGCTGCTCTTTGTAATTGATTGATTACTGTAGTTGAGCTATTTTTAAAGTCACCTCTCTGTCTCTTGGTGCATTGGCTGTAAATTTCCGACCGGTTGAGGGTTGTGGTTTATATGCACACAGTGTCTTTATCTGTGGTTTTGTTCTCAAGCTTTCTTGAATATCAGACAAACCACAGCTGCTGTCGGAGCTGTTCAATGCAACTAACAAACCGATTAACGTATTAGGAGCTCATTTAGGGATTTAATTGGCAACATGGCCACTTGTTTGTATGAATAAAAGCAGGTTTTAGCATAATTTCAAGTGCACTGCCTTTTTATTAACTTGGATGGCTAATGGAAACATGCATTCTCAGCATGCATGCACAGATCTGTCTGTTTTTAACACATGATGCAGAAAAAAAAGTCAGTTTCCCCATTGACATTCAAAAGAAGCCATTGAATAGTAGCCATGTATTTTTGCAAGCAAAAAATAAAATTAATTTAATAAATTATTTAAAAAATATTTAAAAAAATAGCAACAGTGTTGTCATATTCAGTAAATAAAACTGAAAAAAAAAATGATAAAAAAAACTTTACTGTAAAATTCTAAAATTGGAAATGTTGTTGTGGCAATTAATTCAAATAAACAAGTTTAAGCCGAAGTACTAAAACTACAAAAATTAAAAAAAAAAAAAAAAAAAGAAAAAAAAAATCAAAATAGAAATTAAAACAATAAAATAAAATAAGAGTAAAAAACAACATTCAAAATTAGGAAAAAAAAACAAAGAAATAATAATAATAATAATACAAATTATAAAACACCAAAACAAATAATATAATTAAACAAAATCAAAATAAAATAAAATAAATGAAATCAATATAATAAACATAATTATATATTTAATTTAATAAATCATAGAATCAAAATATACAATAATAAATGATAAATAACTTTACTACTACTACTACTACTAAGAATAAAAACAGTAAAAAAAAAAAAAAATCCTGTCAATTCACAACTTCAGAACATCTTGAAAATGACCTCAAATGACCGTTCACATTAAAGTGTGACTCATCAGTCTGCCCAGACTTTAGTCAGATATCCAACCTTAAGTGCTATTTCTGTAGTCACTTTCAAGCAGGAGTGAACACAGCATGAGATCCCATGAAGCAGAGATGGCAGTTCATATCAGGGTGTTGATGGCGCAGTGGATAAGACACATGCCTTTGGTCTGAAAGACCCGGGTTCGATTACATTTTGAGACACCAATGTGAGCAAGACACTTAAACCCTAGTTGCATTGCTCCAGAGGCGTGTGACCTTTGACATATATAGTTTCTTTGGCGTCAGCTAAATGAATAATGTAATATCACAGACCTACTTTGCTAAAATACAGAAAGATGGCGGTTCATTCATTCATGATAGCGCCAACCAGACAGAAAGATCTGCTCTGATCTGATCGGGTGCTGTTGAAATGGAGGTTCAGTTCTGTGACATCTCACGAATCACATACATAAATGGAGATCCTTACATCCTAATGCTCTCCAACAGCAATCCAATCCACCGGCTAACACTATCAGCCACCTGGAAAATGCAGTAATGGAAATGTTCCATACATTAAAGATGATGAGCACAGGGATCCATTACTGGCACATTCTGTGAACGGATACAGTCTGAAATAGGCGAACATGATTTTCTGTCACCTCATACCTGCAGCAGAAGTCCTGGTTCCTGTCAGGGAAAACACGACTGCTAATTTTCTGCCTTGAATCTCCTTTAAGCTGCATGTGACTGTCTGTTTGATGATTCATTTATGTTGATAATGGAGAAATACTGAACACTGGTTCGAAAAGTGCCCTGAATACCGACGACTCGCCCTCAGAAGGAGGCTGATCTGACCTGAATACACAATCAGCTGAGAGCAGACGCAAACAAAAAACCACACGTATCACTCATTTAAAGTTTTTTTTTTTCTTACTACAAAATGACAATTTGCTCACATACAAACATAAAAGTTGCACATATCAGACTCATTAAAAGAGTTAATTTGGTCAACAATTAAAATGTGGTTCATAAACTGCTCATATCAGACTCATTTAAAGGGTTTTTTACAACAATAAAAAAAGACTATTTGCTCACCGCACATATCTCATTGAAGGGTTTGTTCAAAAAAGAAAATTTGCTGAAATGCAAACACAAAACTGCATGTATCCGATGTATTTAAAGGATTCGCTTAAATTTGCTAACTTGGAAACATCAGTTGCACATATCAGACTCATTTACTGTAGAGTTAATTGCTCAAAAATTTAAACTTGTCCATTAACTGCTCATATCAGACTCATTTAAAGGGATTTTTACAACAACACCAAACTAAAAATGTTACATATGGGACTAATTTTTAGGGTTTGTTTGCTCAAAAATTTAAATTTGCTCACTTGCAAATATAAATTGCACATACATGTATCAGACTCATTTAGAGTTAATTTTGTTTATTAACTGCTCATATCAGACACATTTAAAGGGGTTTTTACAGAAAAATGACAATTTGCTCACCTACAAAAAAAAAATTGCACATATCAGACTCTTGTAAAGGTTTTGTTTCCTCAAAAATGAAAATTTGCACACTTGCAAATATAAAATTGCACATATCAGACTGATTCTGATGAGAATTAGTTCTAAAGCTACACGTATCAGACTTATTTAAAAGGTTTGCTTGCTCAAAACTAAAAAATAAAACGCTCAAATGAATATATCAAACTGCACATTTCTGTCTAATTTAAAAGGTTTTAAAGGGATAGTTCAGTAAAAAATTTAGAGTCGCTTAAAATGTTTTTTGCTCAAAAATCGAATTTGCTCGCTCGTAAACATAGAACAGTAAATTTCAGACTCATTTAAAGGGTTCATTAGCTCAATTGTAAGCATAAAAGTGTGTATATAAGACTCATTTAAAGGTTTGTTCACTCAAAAACTAAAATTCCCTCAAATGCAATCATAAAACTCTGCATATCAGACTTGATAAAAAGGTTTGCACACTTAAAACTGAAAATTTGCTCACCAACATGTAATTTGTTAACGCATATGTCACTCTAAACTTGTATTTCTTCTTTGAAAGTGTCCAAGGCCACTGTTTTCCATACAATAAATGTGTTAGTTTTCACTTTGTTTGTATATGTCGAGGCTTGACAGTAAAATCCATTCACTTTCTTTATACAGCAATTCTTCAACATCCACTCGAAACATCTGCTTTTGTGTTCAACAACAGAACGAAGGTCGTGAAGGTCAAGGGGTTTTGAACGACATGCGCCTGAGTAAAGCATGACACAGTTTTCATGCATCTCTTTAGCACCCCTACATATATCTGCTGAAATGTCTGAGGTAAATCCTGCAGCTTTAGGCGGCTCTGTTCTGGGACCAGAGAAAAACCCAGATGAACTTGAGCTTTAATCCGTCTCACTCCGCCTGCTGTTCAGACGCGGATGACGACGAGGCTGAGGAGGAACAGAAAATGGGCAGAAAGAGGATGAAAGAGCTGAAGATGGAGTGTGATGGGAGGAAACAGGAAGTGGTTAAAAAGGATGGCTACAAGCAAGTGATGCAAAGCAATGGCTGTTTAGAACAAGAAGTGCGAAAAGTTAAAGAAAATGAGGGGAAATCAGAGAGGTGGTGTGATAACAGGTTTGTGCGCCGTACAGAATTGAATTGAGATGCTTTTTAAATTACAATTCCATTGCTGAATCTGACCTGAGGTGGCAAATACAGTAGATGCAAAATGCACTTCAGATGCAAAAACCTCTAAGTCCGTCAGATATTTTTATTTTAAATCACCATTATTTATCAGGCTCCTATGTTTAGGTTCGGTATGTGAAGACTTTAATGGCAAAGAAAAGGTTTTTAGTAAGTTACTGAATGCCTTAATTTAAAAAATGTCCAATGATATAAAGTAGGAACCTGATAAAAAAAAAAGATCTGACAGACTTACAGGTTTTTGCAAGTCTTCTTATATTTTTTTATATTTTAATATATATATATCATATCTTATCTGCT
Source organism: Carassius auratus (assembly GCF_003368295.1). Taxonomy (NCBI): domain Eukaryota; kingdom Metazoa; phylum Chordata; class Actinopteri; order Cypriniformes; family Cyprinidae; genus Carassius; species Carassius auratus. The sequence goes on from NC_039283.1 coordinate 24,942,244, forward strand.
CATAATTTGAATGTATATACATTTACAGATACATACATTTATATTGTTATATTTAATATATTTACTTCCACCATTTCTAATTTACCACAAAGCCCCCCCACCCCCAAAAAAGCAGAAATGAAATAATTACAAATTAATTTGCATGTTTGCTTCAATCATAGTAGAAGACAAACAATAACAATTTCATGACTCTAGACATAATTTTTAGTTTTAGTTAATTTTTAGATTTAGTTATACAACGACCCCTGATGGTTCTAGTGTTAAACAATACTAGTCAGTCTCTATTCTATCTTAATGATAGAAATATTTTTGTTTTGTCTTAAAAGCTAAATTTCTCCTGTCATTCCAGCACCCTGTAGGCCGAAGCCAATTCAATTCACATTCACACACATGAATTTTACTGGTGAACTAGTGTTTCAAGTCTGAATTTTGCTCACCCTGGTGGATGAGAAAGGCCTGGAGGCAAAGCAGGAGGGTGAAACACACCAAACTGCATAATTCTGACCTCATGTTTTTTTTCCAAACAGAGAAATATTGAGAGGTACAGAGAAAGAGAGGGATAAAGGCTCCCTTCATTTATTTGCACACAGTCAGCAGGTTTGGCTTGGGTCTGCAGGGAGCGGATCGATGCTGCTTTCTATATCCCCAATGCTCTCCTCCATCTCTGACACCATGATAGTGTGAAGATGGACCGGAGAGAGACTCACACAGCATCACTGATGCATCCAAGCGATACAGCCTCCAGAATAAGGAGGAATCATAATAAAACAATCATTTAATTTATTAACAACAGATAAAAAAGAGCTTTGCAAAATTAATCAACTGCTTTAAATAATGAAGGCAAATATGTGATAGTCCTGCACACGTTTAAACTATAATTTAACAGACTCCAGCATGCTCTCATTAGTATTCGTATGTACAGTAAAGAGTGTTTTGGCGCACACCTGTTTAATTTCTCTAAGCATTTATGATTATTTGAATACGTTTAACTGCATTGCATTTATTGAACATAGTTAATGCATTTAATGCATAACATGGATTAAAATGGTTTCATTACGTCCGTGTTATTTCTAAAATCTGCGACACACCGTGTATTAAACCGTAAAATCAACTTGTTTCACTTGTATTTCACACTTGTTGAGCTCGGATGATAATTAGATTCATCCATAAAAGAGTGCAATTTTTTTTCTGCTGTTAATAGGCCCATCTGGATTTCATTTATAAATAAATCTGACATTAAAAACTTGTTTTTCTGAGTTTCTTCATTATTTCCTGGTAAATGAGAATCTGGCTATGGGCATTAAACTCACCTGCGGTTTTTGCAAGTCAAGATTTTTACAATGTTGTGAAAAATTAAACCCAATTAAAGTCTATTTTCAGAATGAGTAACCCAGTTTAATGAAATTATATAAAGTTTTGCTTCCTCTTTAAATAGTTTGAACTTTATTGTCATTTTAAGCATCTGATGCACTAATAAATGTACAGGGTGTACGACATTGTTCTTAATATTGTCAATCCAAAAATTCAACGTTTCCGTATGACTACCAAAGACATTACATTACAGTTGGACATGGAGGAAGTTTCTACAGGAACATTTATCCAGATGATCCCTGACATGCAGGAGAAGATCTTTGGATCTCAAGAGGAGTAATATAAAACTCTTTTATACTGCCTGCGACTTCCAAGAATGCATCTTGTGAAACATTAATATGCTAAATTGCTCAAAAGCCTTTTTGGACCGGCCTCGTCTCAGTCAAGCTGAAAGGTTTCACAAGGAGAATGGGCAAAAAAAAAAAAAAAAAAAAAAGCAGTGAAGAAAATGTCAAAAACTGTGAGAGGAACCTGTAAGACGAGAGTGTCATAGTTGCCCTTGAGCAAGGTCCACATCTCGCTCCACTCAGGCGGGACTAAAGCGCTAATATGCACTGTATGAAAAATGTAAGTGGCGTAAATCGTGTTAGATTAGGCAACCCACTGTGTGAATAAATGACAGAATAAAACAATGGCTCTCGATGGAGGAGGGCAGTGGGGAGCGCAGCGATGCTCGGGGCTGAAATAAGCCTCCAGCTGTTACGATCATCCTCCATCCACAGCCTCGAGCAGGTGTGCGCATCTCATGCTTCTTACAAACTTTCCTGAGTTAAATTTAATACCCTTATTGGCCTCTTAAAGGGACAGTTCACCCCCCAAAAATTTACTGTTAATTTACTCAGGCCATCATGATAGAAGAACAGTAAAGAAGATTTTTAGCTGAAACTATAGTGATTCATAGAATAAAAAAACCATATCAAGGAACACAAAATGTGTGTATTGTATTGCACTTATATTTATGATATATTGACTTCGTTCTTATGAAATGAAACGATCAGGATGTGCAAGAAACTGAACATTATTTACAGCATTATCACCTCTAATCTAACAGTCTGGAGTGATGTTCGGTTCACAAATGAATCATTCTTTTAACCAGTTCACCAAATCAGACTCAAGTTTCTGAAACAGTTCAGGGCTCGAGTACTACAAGTTACTCAATAAAAACTCACTTTCAGACACCCGACAGTCACTCTGACTGATCCTGTGATGAATGAACTCATTCAGCGCTCCAGTTCATCCAACAGTCACTCAACTGAGGAAACTTTGCTCAACTCGTGCCGAAGACCACTGAGCCGCTGATATAAGCATGCATAAACCGAGCTCTTGAATAAAGGGCTAAATGATAGCTTTTATGATTTCCTGTTGTTTATGTAAAAAAGTGTGCTGATGAAAACACGTTTTTTTTTTTACTTCATATGCTTTAGACAGTGTTGGGTATAGTTACTTTGGAGAGTAGTTAGTTAGGTTACAACGTTACCATCAATTAAAAGTAATCAGTTATGATACAGCATTACCTATTCATAAAAGTAACGCGTTAGAGTACTCATGCGTTACCAAAAATTAAAAGCCGTTTGCAGCGGCTCACACACGACAGACACAGCCCCCGGCCCCTTTAAATGCACCTAGAAGTCGTGACTACCGACAATGAATAACATCAGTCATCCGACTAAATTAACACTGCAGGATAACAATAACAGGAAAGACAGTCAGCAATCGGCTATTCCACATGCCGTTTTATTTATTTATTATCACAGAACATATTATTAATCAAAATTCGCACCTAACATAACCCAGCCTGGGTAGCCTAGGCTACTGTATATTATGAGCACCACAAGATAACTCCTGATTTTTCTTTAACTTTAAATAATGCAGTTATCAAAGTACAAGTATGCTTACTTGTAAACACAACCTTAAACAGGCTTGCAGATTTAAATCCATTTAGAAATGATGAACAACCAGCCAGCCAATGATCTAACAGAAATTAACAGCTGCCTGTCAAACAAAAATGATAACAAACTGAATTAAATCCTTCACTGCCACACAGGCAAATGACAAATCTCTTAATAGCCGAACTAATTATTATTAAAGTGTCACTCACAGTCACAAGCCTAAATTCGCTTTAACACAGTCCTCTTAAATGTACATGTAGTGATTAAAACGTAGCGTTAAATTTGAGGTAGAATTTTTGGCGGTCGACAGAAGCTTTTCACCAAAGCAGAGTGTGCATTTTACCGTTATGTTCTTTTCTTTTTCGTTGACAAATTGAAAATAATGTGCGTACTTCCATAAACCAAACGCTGTCCTCTCTGCTATCTTGCCGGGAGTTCGAAAAAAAAAAAAAAACCCACACACACACACAGGGTCAGGTGCAGGGCACAGACGCATCACAGCCATTGACTTTACGATCACAGAGCTTCGGCTCCGCTGATACATCCGCAGGTGGCACAGTAGACCTAGGACTACTGTCTGACAAAAAGCAGGCTGCAGTTGGGATTTTCCTTTCCTTAAAATAACGGATTACTTTTTTTAAAAAAATAACGAAGTTACTGATTACTTACGCACGAAACTAACACGTTAAGTTACAAATTTCAGGAAAAAAGTAATTAGAGTACTCTAACGCGTTACTTTGTAACGCGTTACTTTTTTGTACACTGGCTTTAGACATGTAAAAAATTCAGAGTTTCACATCATTATTGGGTTCTTTAATAATATAATTGTGTATACGTTACGTTATTGCGTGAGTTTGTTAACAAACTAATGAATCGGAGCAGTTCATTGAAACAAACTGTACGAAAGAACCAGTCTGCAGAAAATAATCAGATTTCCGTTTGCCTGGAGATGTTATTAATAATGTTACATTTCTTGCACGGACTGATTGTTTCACTTCATAAGACCTTAATATGTCATGAGGAGCCATGGGTATTCATTTAATTACAGGCTTTTTTAAATCTCAAAAACAGACTAACAAACAGACAAACTGAAGAAAACAAAAGTCACCTACATCTTGGATGGTCTGAGGGCAAGTAAATTAACAGCAAATTGTAATTGATGGGTGAACTATCCCTGTAGTGGAGAACTGGTGACTGGGAATATGGTGTGGTATGGTGCTGATGTTGGAAGTGGGGCGAGCTGAGTGCTTCGTTTTCACCTTGAAGTGCATTAAGCTTGTAAACATTCACAGTAGACCCCCTAACAAGAGCCTCGGGCTGTTCGAGAACAACTGAGGGAAGCTTGGAAGCTCATTGATATATAATTCAGTATGAAATTAGCATGCTTGCAAACACAGTTTAAAACTGAGAACCAGCTCTTATCATGACAACCACTAAAAAAATATGATTCAATGCTGATGGAGTACAAAATACTCTGTTTTCTAACAGGGTTATTATATTTAATGAAAACTAAAAGTGAAACTAAAATTAAACCATTAAAAAAAAAACACTTTAAATAAATAACAATAACTAAAATAAAATATAAAAAGTTAGTCAGGTAGTTACCAAGGACACATTTTTCATTTTACCAAAATGTAAGATTAATAAATGCTTTAGAAGTAGTTTCTTTGTTAATGTTAAATAATGTAGTTATCTTACTTTTAAAAATATAACCTTTTCATTTTTTATATACTTTTATATAAAATAATTGTAATTGGAAACTAGTACTGTTATTGTTAAAAAAAAAAAAAAAAAAAAAAAAAATTAAATATTTAATATGCAACTTAACATATAATATGAAATATTTTAATTTATTGAAAAATTACATAAAAGTATACAATTATATAAAATATATTATATAAATTATTTAAAACTTAAATTAACATTTTAAATGTTGGCAAATCAACTGAAGTTGAAATGAGTTGAAATGTTAAAATGTTGAAATAACAAAAACTCTACATAATATATATATTAAAAAAAATAATAAAATTGACAACAAATCTACTAAAAACAAAAACAAATAAAAAATAAAATGAAGACTATATTAATAAAACCTATAATATATAGTATATAAACAATGCTACAACATCACCGATGAGAAAGCTAAACACAAACGGTTAACGATATCTAACAATCAGGACTATGGTTCAGTACTGAGGCATTATGGGAAGTCAGGGTGCCCCTTAGCAGTTTGATCAAAGCTTTATGAAGGACCATAACTCCTTTTTCATTTGACAATCATTTGCACTCACCGTCTGACTCCTAATGATGAGTCTCCTATTTGTAGTCATTTCAGGAAATGCAACGACCTACTTGCTGGGTTCACGTGCAAAGTGAACTAGACAAGCATCTTTGAAGATTATGATAATAGATTCGAGGGGAGAAATCGGGATTGTCTTGAAATTCACTAGCACGGATCCTCATCTCATTACCCTCTTGCGTGGCAGCCCATATCAAAAGCGTGATAAAAATACACGGCATATAACATTAGCATTGTATATTTCCACACATAATGTCCTTTGTCCTTTTCTTCCCCAGTTAAAAGATATCGGCCGAGTCTTTGAGACGAAGGCTGAATAACACTAAAGGAACGTCCTGTTTCAAAGCGCAGAGGATTCGCAAAAATTTGCAATAAACGTATGCCTTTGGATGGAAAATTATAGCTTTTTTGCAGCATGCAAGTGATCTGACTTTCAGAGCAGCATCACTAGGGAAAAGCAAATTCATGCAAATGAGTTTATCTAGGAGATGTCGAGTCGTGCATTCAAAGGTGTGTTTACCGCTAACACATTGAAACGTGTCGTGGAAACGTGGAGTTAATAGTAGTGTTCTCGCAGACAGACGCTCCCTTTTCCAAAATAAAATATGGACAGAAGCAGCCAGCTTGTCTACAAGAAAAAAAACAAAAACAAAAAAACAACGTTGTGAATTTTTTATGAGCATATTTTTGAGTGTTGTCGCTGTATATCGAAGGAATAAACATGTGAATATCAAAACTGATCATCAGGCTTTTGAGGAACGTTTATTTGTTCATCTCTTGATCTTCACTGTATTGCACTGTATTACGTTTTGATAATCAAACTAAGCATTTATCTTACTAAGACATATTATTGGACATACAGTGGGATATTTATATAATTTTACGTACTTTAAAAATCTCATTGATTTATATTACAAGCATTAGAATCTCATCACTTTTTGGTCATATTTGCATCAGGATGTGCACCAAATTGCACAAATTGTTTGGGCGTGAGCTGTTTTTTCTTCCATATTCTCACTATATCAGATTATAAGAGCCGTAAAAGATTTAAATATCAAATATGAAACTCAAGCAAACTTCTCTTCATAGATTTTCTTTTATATTTAGTCTAAAGTTTCAATAAAGTGGTCCTATTTTTAAAAAAATATGACTATTATTTGATATGTCATGCTTTATTGGGTTAAAAGGCCCATCACTTTTTTATTCATAACACTGCAATCAGCAGACCATGGAAATCAACTGAAAATCGATAAAAGCATTAGTTCACCCAAAAATCGATTCACTACAGAAGGCCTTTTTTCACCCTCCAGAGCTGTGTGGGACACCTTTTTATGAATGGGCGCTTTTTATTTAACTTCTTTTGGACTGAAGCAAAGCAACACCCGCTGACTGCAATGATAGAGCTTGAATATATATATATATATATATATATATATATATATATATATATATCCGACTTGATTGGTCTGAAAGAAGAAAGTCTAATTTTAGATTTTAGATTTTGGCTGAACTAACCTTTTAATTCTTATAAAAATGAACTCTTTGAACATTAAAACAGAGGCAACAACACATCAGTCCCCTCAAATGCACAACAAGACACTTCATTTTGCTTTAGTCCCATTGTCTCCAACAGAAACGCTGTAATTTCTCTAAACAACATCCTAAACAAATGAGTGGATTTTCTGGCATATAATTTGCTCTGTTTTTGTCATTATATCAATCCCAAACCACATGACACAACACATATGTTTACAAACAAACAAACAAAAGCAATGACAGTCATCAACTAGTTAATTAGTTTGGAGCATTATGGCAATTAAGCAATTGAAATGTAGTGGAGTAGTGTTTTTAATTGGCCTATTCAAAGTATTTCGTCTATATGAAACATTTTTAGTGTTTGGAATGTTGCAACTCTCCATTTGTGTACATTTTTTTTTTTTAGGCTCTTCTGTTCACCAAGGCAGCATTTAATTAATCAGAATACAGAAAATAGAGTTAAACTGTGAAATATTTGTACACTTTCAGAGAGCCGTTTTCTATGTGAATATGTTGTAAAATGTAATCTATTTCTGTGATCAAACCTGAATTTCTTTTAGCATCAATATTCCTGTCTTCAGTGTCACATGATCTTCAAAAATCATTTTAATATGCTGATTTGCTGCTCAAGAATTTTGTTTTTATTATTATGTTGAAAACAGTTGTGCTGCAAATATGAAACATTGAAACAATTTTATAGGATTCTCTGATGAACAGAAAGTTTAAAAGAACAGCGTTTATTTGAAATATAAATCTTATTTATTATAAATGCCTTTACAGTCACTTTTGATCAATATAATGCACACTTACTGAATAAAAATACAATAAAATAAAATAAAAACAATCTTAAAAACCTTAAATGGTATGATTTTGGTGTGACTTTTATAGTTTAGTTTTATAAGTATAGTTGTATATTTTAATATTTTATAATTCCTTTATAATTCCTTTATAATTCTTTATCATAAAATGTGAATCAGTTGTTAATTAAGTACTCACTAAATACCAATGAGGGATTCACCACAAAATTAATTTGATTGAAACCACTGTTGTGTGAGTCCAAGAGTCATTTTGAATGATTCATTAAAAGAACCTGCTCATAAGAATCATTTGTGCATGAATCAATCATCATGAATCAAAAAGCCACTGTATATCAGTGTGTGCAACAAACGCGGTGCAGTGTGTGCAACAAACACGGTGCAGTGTGTGCAACAAACGCAGTTCAGTGTGTGCAACAAACGTAGTTCAGTGTGTGCAACAAACATGGTGCAGTGTGTGCAACAAACGTGGTTCAGTGTGTGCAACAAACACGGTGCAGTGTGTGCAACAAACATGGTTCAGTCTGAGTATTTCATGAAGCTTAAATTAAACACTGCATATGTAGTTCTGCATAATGTTCATTTAGGCTTTTTATCATCTGGACTGAGCTATAGACGAGCTTCCAGTGAAGAAAGAAGTCTGGGTCGCACACTAGGGAGGATGAGCTCACTGCTGAGGGGGCGTAAAGTGCCCAGGTGCTGTGAAGCGTGAGGCTCAAGCACAGACAGAAGATTAAAGGAGGGCGTAAGAGCCATCGAGCCTCGGCCGGACTCCAGCTCATGTCCAGGAGCAACATGCAAGTCGAGCTGTCAGAAAAGATGAGCCAGATCACACTGATGCTGCCTTTGAACACATAACGCCAGCTCAGTGTGTCAGTCCCACAGATGCAGCTATGGTAGATCAGCGTGATGCTATTAGCAGTGTAGTTATTAATACATTAAGTGTGTTTCAGGCACACATGCAATTCATGTGTTTGAATAGACGATATATACACAACCTCAGAAGACGTCAAGATGTCGCATCAAGAAAAATGTACAAAAGTGATTTTGTGTCCATAGAAAACACATTAAATGTAAGTAAAATGTCTACTTTTAAGGTTTCAAATAAGTTTTTGGAGAATAAAATGTCAAAATTTGGTTGAAATAATGTTGTCATTCAGTGTAACACAATATTTATACAAAAATTCAAACAACATGCTTATTCTGATGTGTACATATTAAAATATCTAAATGAATAATGGAGCATACTAAATTTTATTGTGTTTTAGATTAGTACAAAATTCTTACTGACAAATTGGCAAAACCTAGGATAGTGGCAAATGTTAAAAATGTAAAATTACAACTCATTAGTATTTGGGGTGAAAGTACTGTAATTATTCTTTTAATATGTCATAAATAGATTTTTGTTGTAAATATGCATGACAAGATTGTTACACTGAATGACATTTTACTGGGTGTCTTCTGTAAATCAGGGGAAAATGTTTGATATTTATTTTTTGCTCAGGAAAACAAAAACAAAACTGCAATTAAATAAAACAGAAAACTATTTGCATTTTTTGTGGGGGAAACAGTTTAAAAACAGAATTACACTTTTTTTATGCTTAAACACTTTGACCGATATTTGACCGAAAACACTTGACCGATATACATATTTTGAGGTTCAAAATTCATATTTAATAATTTATTATAATTTTGTAGGATTTTAATAATATAAGTTATGACTTGTAAATGTGTAACTTATATTATATATATTTAAATGACAAATGTTTAACAACATATAGTGCATAAGATAAAATAAATATACAATATACAAATAATATTGTGTATTCAAATAATATGACAACTGTACTTCAGTATTAAAATCTGCTATTAAAATATCTTCAATTATGACATAAAATATTAGTTATATATTTATTATTAAATGAGAAATGTTTAACAACATAACTCTTAATGCATTTGATAAAATAAAATAAATTCAATAAAATAAAAACCTCAAAAATGTAAAGTTCCAATGACTTTTATCACATCTGTTTTTATAAACAAATCTGCCATTATGTTTAATATTACATGATTTATTTTACACCATAACAGTTCATGCATTTAATAAAATAAAAATAAAATAAAAACAGCCATATTGAGAGTGCCAATGACTTTTATCTCATCTATATTCATTTCATAAATACATCTGACATTAAAAGGGTCTTTCTTGGAAGATTTCCCATCATGTAGAGATAAATGACAGTCTAATATTGTAAAAGGATGTGTAAAGATTTGCATGCCTCTGAAGTTGTACATACATGAAAGGGTTTACCTTGTAAATATGCTATCAAGTGTTTCAATGTCTATCCAAACATAAGAAAAAACCCCGAAAAATCTTCAACTCCTCCAGCAAACTTCAACAAAGAGACTCGAGTGAGAATGAATTAAATAAATTCGCTGAGCTTCTCCTTCCAGGATACACAGCCTAGATAATGCTAATGATGTCCTCTGGGATACGGCATTACCAGGACATGCATCTCCATCCTTGGGGAACCCCTCTTATGGTCTTTTCTTCTCTGGCCTGAGATAACAAAAGTCAATCGTGTTCTCATAATGGCATTCATTTTTAGATAAGATGACTAACGTAAGATGACTATCTCAGTGAATACAGTTTCATTACAAAAAAAAAACTCATCCTTTGTACGGAACGATTGAATTCATTTAGCAAATGAACCTAAATGAACTGTAAAATTACACCATAGTGGGTGAGAATACAATAAAAATATTACGACATTGCACTTGACAGCTGCATCCTGCAAACAAAACTGAAAATGCACTGGGGAAAACTGCAAAATCCAAAGCAGAGTAGCAGACTACCTGAATTAATACACAACATCCAGAAGTCAAAGAGCACACTGTCTCACCAGGTTACAAAATCACGTTTGAAAGACACCGGGATGATATTATATCAATGCTTCTGGGTTTTCTGCCCACTCTCGATAAATTAAGGCCATGTTCCTGCAAGCTACGTAAATTAAATCTCACAACACCGAAGAGCTGCTTTTCATGTTTATATTAACTATACATTAACATCTCTGTTGTTTCAAATTAAGTATGAATAGTTGGGAGCTGGAATGAAAAGGGAATTTAATTAAACTCTTCAACCATCTGTAATAAGTTTAAACACTGTCTCTTAGACACAAAATAGAGAGCATTTGTGAACAATTTATGCTGTAAAGTCATAGTTTCTTAACAGGTTCATTGAACATGATTGAAAAATCACTAAAGGAAACTAGATTTCATATGCATTATTAAAAGAAAATCGCACAATTTTACATTCAATTCAACCTGTAAACATTTGGAAGTTTATATTAAAATTTCTTAATATTTTTCTATTCGTGCAGTTAACATTTAAAAATAGCCACAAAAAAGTAAAAATTATTATTTAATTTATAAAAATCAAATAAAATAGTTATAGATAAAAATGAAAATTACTTTTATATCACATCTAATTAATTAAAAAAATAAATCTTAAAAAAAAAAAAGTTATTTCAAACTTATTTTGTATCTAACTTATATTTGTTTTATATTAAATTAAATAATTTAATAACATTTTCTGAGGTGTTTTGTGCAATAAACATTCTCATGTTAATGTTAACTACATTAAATATTTGCAGCTTAAAGTGAAGGTTTGAGCTGAAATGAAAAGGGAACTATATTTTAATTTAATCAAACTTCTGTAAGACCGTCCTGCTGTAAACACAAAATAAAAGGATGTCTGTGAACAAGTCATGCCATAACATAATAGTTTTCCAACAGGTTCATTGAACAGGATTAGAAAAAGTGCAAATATGTCAGACTTCAACACTACAGGAAACCAGTATGCATTATATAAAAAAGGTGCAAAATACCAATTTTTAACTTCTGAAACTGGTGAATTATTCATGGGCTTCTCTCTGACTGTCCATTCCCGGGAACAACTCTTTGGAAAACCACCCACTCCCACCTGCAGCTCAGAAAATGAGTCCTGCGCCGCAGCTAATCTAACCGGGCTCCGGTGGCTTTCACAGACCTTTAATTTGAGTGACCCGGGGCACATGAAGTACATGAAATTAGCTGCAAGTAAAACAGCTTACATGACACATCAAGCACTGTAAAAAAAAAAGAAAAAAAAAAAAAAAAGAAAAATTCATGCATCGAAGAGGAACGTTTTTCTAAGGTACTTTGTGCAGTCAATTAGTCATACAAAGAGTGCAAATGTTTTTTATCCCAACCATTTTTCATTTATAAATATATCTGTCATTAAAAATCTTTATAATTCAGAACTTTTAAAATGTTTAAACTTTTTTCTAAGGTATTTTGTGCAGTAAACATTTACTTACAGCCAATATAGAGTGTGACTGACTATTTAAAAAAAAATATATTAATACTTTGATTCAACAAGGATGCATTATGTTGATCAAAAGTGACAGCAAAGACATTTATAATGTTACAAATTATTTTTATTTCAAATAAATGCTGTTCTTTTGAACTTTAAATCATTTAAAACACACACACACACACACACGGTTTCCACAAAATATGATGCTGAAAATTCAGCTTTGATTCACAGAAATAAATTACTTTTTAAAATATATTCAAATAGAAAAAGAGTTATTTGAAATTGCATTATAATATCAAAATTTTACTGTATTAAAAAAAAATGCAGCCTTACATTAAAAAACATCATAAAATCGAACCAATGGTGCAAAAGTGACGAAATGTCTGAGAATGCAGGATTATTTTTTCACAGCACTATCTTGTTTTTTTCCGTAAGTAAAGTAAAAGTTCTTGATGTTCTACCTTCTGATCCTTCATTATGGATTTCGACCTTTTTTAGTGATTGAGGAAAATAACAGTCGGGCTGCTGGCATCACATCTAACATAAAAGCAAAATTAAATCAATAAGAAGAGTCAAACACGGCTCAGAATCACAATGTGCTTGGTGATGTGAGCATCCTGAACACATGAGCTTCTGTAGCAATCCAGACAAACACACATAATCAATCCCGATCAGGACTTAATGCATTTACACAACTAATCCCATCCTAACAGTGCTCTATACTACAATTAACCCAGTAAAGCCTGCTGCTTTATATTTGATGTGCGAGTCTCTAAAACATCTAAGGATTAACATGATCAAAAACCTGTTGCACACAACCTACTCCATGCCTTCTGTCGTCTGATTGATAGTTTAGAAAATAAAATAAAAGGTAATTTAGTAACACTGTAAAAATCACCTTCAGCTCGTGCTTCACGTGTCTTTTAACTGTGAAATATGTATTGATTTTTATAAAGTAAACGTAAGAATAGCGTTTATATTTCAGTATGATGATTTACTGGAATGAATCAGCTTCACTTTACAAGAGTATTCAGAAATCATTTATTAGAAAAATCAGTCTGTGAGTCTCAAATATGATCATCAGGCTTTTGAGGAACATTTATTTGTTCATATTGCATTGTATAATATACTTTGATCTTAAAGCTAAACATTAAATATCGTCTTACTAACACATATTATTGGAGTGTTGAGTGGCGACTGATTTTTAATCTAATTTTATGTAAGTATCTGCTAAACTGTTTCCATTGCAAGCTATCAGAATTTCTTCTTACGTTTTGTTCATATTAATATCAGCATCTGCACCAAATAGTTTTTTTTTTGCTCAGTTTGGGCCTCTGAATAAAATTAATACTTTTCAATTCAGCAAGGACGCATTCAGTTTATCAAAAGTAAATCTATAAACATTTATAATATTACAAAATATATATATATTTTTTTAACTATTATTTCACATTTTTGACTTTGCATGGTTAATAAATAAATAAATAAATACTGGAAATGATCTGTTGTTTTTTCAGCTAGCTCATCCATATACACTAACTTTTAATTTGTTATTAATATTAATATTTTATTATTTCATAGGTAAGGCTTTACAGTGTCAATAGAGCTGTACTACCGGCATTTTAATTTATAAATAAATAAATAAATATAACTGGAAATCACCTGCTGTCCTCATCCATATACACTACTTTTTTCTTTTTTTTTTTTTCTTTTTTTTTATAAATTAATAACTGTATTCAGCAAGGATACATTAAATTAGGCAGTAAATGCATTTAGACTATCTATAAAATATCATATAATATACTGATTAGATTGCATTTTTCATATTATTCCAATGTTAGGCTTTACAGGGTTAATAGTTTTGTACTAGCACTATGTAAACCATGTCTTCTCTTGTTTTGAATGATAAATTCTTAAGAACACCGGATATAAAATCCGGCACGCTGCCATTTCTTATTCCCTCAGAACCGTGCGAGACAAATAACAACAGATTCGGTAAAGATCTGCGTATCGACTGGTGTTTTGGAGTGCATCCTGGAGTAATACCCAACAGCTGTGCCGAGATCCTCCCTCACGACGTTCCCGGCAGCTCTCGGAGCAAAACTCCCCAGAGACGGGAAACCCTATTGCTCGGCTGCCTCCGACAATCAGGAGCGTCCAGCCTCGGTGCACTGCAGAAACCAGCGGCTTCTCTTTGATGGTAATTGACGGCGGGCTCTGGGTGTTTGTCAGCGCTGTGCACCTTTAGCATCTCATTTGGAGGATGGCAGCACTATGTTGTCTGAATGTCACACTCTCCTTGGGATAATCAATGGGGCGATCAGATAGCGGACACCTGAGGAACTGCTCCAGCTGTGTGGCTCTGGGAAGGCTGGGACAAGGACTGAAGCGATCGATAGTTTGCTTTCCATTGCTGAGAATCACCACCAGGGTCGTTGCTGGGGCCGGTTGTACAAGCAGACCCTGTTTGAATTCATATGTTTTCTCTATTTATTTATTTGTGCCACAATGTTACACAAGTTTATTCAAGTTTGTAGGTGTCCTGGTCTGTAAAACAAATAATAAATGTAAAATACCAATGCATACCTACACTGTAAAACGTGTAACCTCACATTATCACAGCTATAGTTTACAAAATGGTAATATAATATGACAAGGACTCAGAGTTGAACTGTGTAAGAACAAATTCATATTGATAATGTCAAATAACTTTGATAGAAAGGTTTGTAGTGGAATACAATCAACCAAAACTTCAGACAACTAATTATTTTTAAAATAATACTGCATTCTTAGACATTTCGTCACTTTTGCACCATTGGTTCGATTTTATGGTTAAGGCTGCATAAAAAAAAAAAAAAAAAATACAGTAAAATTTTTACATAATAATGCAATTTCAAATAACTATTTTCTATTTAAATATATTTAAAAATCTAATTTATTTCTTTGAGTCAAAGTTGAATTTTCAGCATCATTACTCCAGTCTTCAGAAATCATTCTAATACGCTGATTTCATTTCTGATTATTATCAATATGGATAACAGTTGTACCGCTTCATATTTTGTGAAAACCATGTGTGTGTGTGTGTGTGTTTTAAATGATTTAAAGTTCAAAAGAACAGCATTTATTTGAAATAAAAATAATTTTAAATAATAAACAAGTGATTGTGAAAATATTTACACAACTATCAATACTTTGTTAAAGAATTACCAAGCAATGCTTAATTTTGTTCAGACTGTGTCGTAAAAAAGGTTGCATTAGCAATTAAAGAAATAAACACTTCATCAAGAATTCTAAAATTTTACTGTAAGAATATTTTTTGGGTATAATATGCCACTGTTTACTTTATTTAGCTATATTCACTTACATAAATGAACTATAGTGTCATGCACCCAAATATAAAAAATTATATCTGGTGTCTGAATAATTTTTGGTTTGAAAGTGGATTAATTCTTGTTAAATCTTCAAAGTAATTCAGTCAAGAGTAGTGAGTGACTTTCTTTCATTTTCTCAGATTAACATTACAGCACCTAGTAAATTAGGCGCCGCCACTTTAAGAGACAATGCATCGATTATAATGATACACATCCAATTTCTTTCTCCACTGTTTACTTTCACTTAAGGATACTTGAGTATACTCTAAAACTGTACACAGCGTTCGAGTAAAGTTGAGTTTTTCTGCATCTTGTGTTTGAACTCTTTTGAACGTTTACATTTCAAGGCTTAAAAACACATGCAAATGACAATCCGTCTGTCAACTGTCCTCAGCGTACTTTTAGATGATCGCCACCTATACATTTGTAATCCCTTTATTGCAGAAAGATGTATGGGAAAGATAAGGATAAGGCAGCTTCCTACAGGTAACACTTGTCATTTCTAGGAAACCAATCGGTTGTTTTCTTACTCGTTTAAGTCAGCAGTTTGTTTACACTGAGTTTTAGTAAAGCCCACACGAAATCTACGCCCACTGAAAACTCTGCTGATGTCCGCCAGACATTTAGAAAGTTGCACACATCCCACGCTTCTTGTGTGTTTGTTTATGAAACACTTAAGGCTAATTTGATTATGATTTCTGCCTGGGTGGAGCAGAATATGACTGTGAGGTGGTAAAAATGCATCAGACGGTTGCTAGATCATTATACAGCAGTAAACAAGTGTAAAACATGGTAATCTGAAATCAGTGTGAACACATTTTACATTAAAAATTTAGGTTTGAATAGTTTGATCACATGGTTTGTGTCCATCAAGTTCCAAATAAAAAGTAAGAAAAAAAAAAAATCAAGTGATAATATATTTTACTTCTTGAGTAAACATAAAAAAATTAATCCAATAATTTTATTGGATTAGACAAAAAAAAAAAGACAAAAATAAACAACTATATAATATGATTATTTGATATATAAAATGCATTTAAAATAAATTGCTTTAGATAAACATGTCTGCTAAATGGATAAATGGAAATAAAAAAATTAATTTCCAATAAAATAACTATAAAAACAATCTTCAAAATAATACTAATAATAAAAAAGATTAATAATAAAGCAAAACCAAATCTACATTTCATAATATACACACTACCGTTCAAATGTTTGGTGTTTTTTTATTTTTATCCTTCTGCTCACCAAGAGTGCATTTATTTAATCAAGATTACAGTAAATAAGTAATAATGTGAAACATTACTCAAATTTTAAATAACTGTTTTTATTTATTTTAAAAATTAAATTTATTTCTCTGATGCAAAGCAGAATTTTCAGCATTTACCAGTCTTTAGTGTCACATGATCCTTCAGAAATAATTCTATGCTTTTTGTTTTATTATTATTATCAAATTTTGAAAACAGTTGGCACTGCTTCCTATTTTTGTGGATGCTGTGATACTTTATTGATAGTTGTTTGTATTTACTGTCAATTTTGTGCATTCCTGCTAAATAAAATCACCACTTCCTTTAAAAAAAGAGAGTTTAATTTGGATTTAATCTGATACTGTCTTTTCTTCAAAGCATACCAATAAGCATGCTTTTAGACGCATTATAAGTGCATTGGTGTGTGTCAGCCAGCTGTGAACACATGAAGCGGGGTGTGATTATTGATAATGAAATCAGAGGAATATTTAATTGGAATTCTTGCATGCATAAATGGTCAGATCATATTGAAGATTAGTCAGGACGACTGCGCTTTCTCTCTGCTATGATTCACACCACAACCGGAAAGAAGTCTCAGTACGTACAGACTCATTTTGGACTTCTTCATCCGTTTTACATAAACATAAGATCCAATGACCAAGGGCTTGTGAACCAGAGCTGCGTGACGTGCTAATTTCTCAAGCGAGATTCATTTGAAAAGGGAGTTGGCTCTTATTTACTCTGCAGCGATGGTCAGCTCATCATGTAATAGAAAGGGTCAGAAAACAGTAGAAAAGGACTTATGAAATTAGTTTCTTCAGTGACATAATCATGTGTTGATCGATGACTAAGCCCAAACAGGGAGGAAATTATAGTTTTACTGTCCTTTTATATCTTGAATGCTTTTTTTCACGTTCTTCGTCTCTTTGTGAAGTGAACATATCTGCAGGCAGCAATTACGGGGCCGAGCACACGCTGGAATGCCCACTGTAAGGTCACAATGTGTAAATGCATTACCGAGATAATGCCTCTGTACTATTTAAAGTCTTCATTAAGTTTCGTGAAGATGAATTGCAAAAAAAAACAAAAAAAAAAACAACCATTTAGTTTAGAGTTTGGAGAGTTTGGAGAGTTTGGCGATTTAAAGGAATACTTCACCCAAAAACATTTGCTGAAGATGTGCTGAGCCTCAGGTCATCCAAGATGTAGATGAGTTTGTTTCTTCATCAGATTTGGTTGCAAACTGTTGCATTACTACTGTACTTTTGTTAAAAAGAAATGCAGACTTGGTGAGCAGAAGAGACTTCTTTTGAAAACAATAAAAATTTTATAACAAGTTGCCAACGGAGTCAGAAAAATAAACTCATGATAAATCCTCTGAGAACATGTCACAACACACTTGCTTCTCTACTCAGTGCATCTTGTTTTAAGGATATTTAGATCATTTTTCTTTGAAAATATAACAAAAGCACTTATTAAGATACAGGAGGATACCTTTGCAGCGCTGAGTCCCTAAAACATGCGGCGTGTTCATCTGTTTAGGAGCACACAAGTGTTTTCTGTCAGTCTGAGCGACCCATTTATTTCTTGTTCCTGGCGTTCATGCTAATGACTGAGGGGGGGGAAGGTTGGTGACTCATGTGTTTAACAGCATCAACATCCTCTCGTTTTCAAGCCCCCACATTCTCCCTCTCTATTCTCTACACTCGTCTATCTCTCGCCATCGTTTCTGCCCCCGCTCAATCAATACAGGTCAGCAATAATGCATGAGTCAAGCCAAGCTTCTCCGCTCAACCAATCCTGTCTTTCACTTGTTCAAGCTCTCTGTATGTTGCTGGTATAGTACATCATACTTCCGTTTTGTACCTTTATGCATTTCCCCGAAACCACCTGGATGTATTTCTAGACATCATATTTATTTCTGCAGGCTGAAGAGCCGTAAGGGAATATCTGGAAATTATTTTCCATCTGTGTTTAACCCGACTCTCCCTCGCTTTTTTTTTTTTTGTAGTTTTTGAATTTGTTGAGTCTTGTCTTTTTTTTGGAGCTCGACAGTGCTGTATTCATTCACATCCACTGCATGAAAAAATACATGATGGCATAAAATCATACGGTTTTAAAATGACATGAGAGTGAGTAAAATCTAAATGAGATTTAACTCAAATGAAAACTGAAACTAAAACTAAAACCATGAAAAATAAATAAATAGAAGAAACAAAACAAACGTTAACTAAATAAAATATAAAAACTTTATTGCAGCTATTGGCCAAGGCAACATTTCACATTCTTATTTAACTAAAGTTACTACAATTTTATAAAAATAATTGAAATAAAAATTTATATTAACTATATAATTAAATACTAAATAACCATAAAATGACTGTATATATATATATATATATATATATATATATATATATATATATATATATATATATATATATATAAACAAACATAAAAATCCCTAAAACTAAAACTAAATTTAAAATAAAAATAGAAAAAATTACAACTGGTTTAACATATTAATAACTATACAATAGTGTCTACTAAAATAACACAGGAAGAATCGTAGCTTCATGAAAAATTATTTTGTATACAAAAGAAAACAAAGGAAGTGGTTCTCAACCAATTTTAAGTTAATTTAATTAAGTATGTTTTATAGACTTTTAAAGACTTAAAATGCTATGTGCTTTTATTAATTAAAAAAAAATCATATACGAATGTCAACTTTTTTTTCTATTACGAATGTCAAGTTGATTTTTTTAAGTCAGTTTGATTTTGATTTGATTTCTAAACTTGTATGTAGAACACAAAAACATTGGATTCCACTGACTTCCATTGTATGGTCAAATAAACCCTGAGAAATCTCTCAAAATATAATATTTTGTGTTCCACATAAGAAATTCAGTCAATTTTGAAGAGAGAGAATTTTCATTTGTCCTTTTAAAACAATCTAATGTTCATTATTTTGTTGCATATTTTCTGTAAACTTTTATCAAATGCTAATAATATCCTAAAAGTGTTTCTTTATCAACATATTTTCCCATAAATGTAGTCCATAATATGTGTATTCTACATTCAAGGCCATCTGAAATCATATAAAAGACAAAAAAAGTATTATTTATTTATTTAAGGCACCGCAGCATTTATTTAATAAAACAAACAAACAACAGCATACAATTGTGAAATATTTTTAAAATGTAAAATTACTGTTTTCTATGTGAATATAATTTTTTATGCAATTTATTTCTGGGATGTTATGCTGTATTTTCAGCATCATAACTACAGTCTTCAGTGTCAAATGATCTTCAGAAATCATTATAATATGCTGATTGGTGCTCAAGAAATATTTCTGATTATTATCAATGTTAAAAAAAGTCGTGCTGCTTCATATTTTGTGGAAACTGTGATGCATTTTATTTTATATCTTCTGTACCATTATAAATGTCTTTACTGTCAACAATTTAATGCATCCTTGCTGAACAAAACGGTTAATTCCTGGAACAATAAAAAATAAAATAAAATCTGTATTTCTCATCTTGCATTCCCACTCACCCTATTACACTAATAATATGGCAGGACAGTTTCCAAAACAGCAGTCAATCCACATCTTTCTCTGTCTCCGCATGCAGTCTGGTACGGGCACACATAACACGCTGCGTCCCACAGGGACAGCTAACATGTCCTTAGAGGGATTACGGCCCTGTTGATGTACCACACATGTCTCTTAATTAAAAACAGAGCTGAACACGACAAACGCGGTCCAGAAAGCGGCAGCCCCCCTGCTCTCGACCGCATCTATTAGCCCGTGCCCCGCTGTTTTAAAATGTTGTTGGGTATGAGTATGAATGAGACGCTGTATTACTGGTGAAACAGATTTAATTAAGCATGACGAATGAAGTGATGTAGCACCTCACGCTAAGACAGAGCAAGACGGATTAGGAAGTCATGCTAGAGGGATCACCAGACCGACACTTCAGACCTTACCCAGTCTCTATTTTAGCTAAAATTATGCATGAACCTAGTGTGTTGCATTACGAAGCATTTTAAGGCACCATATGCAAATGCATGATTAATGGTATGATCACGCTTGTAAGATAAACTTCTCTGGCCATATTTTAAGAAAACAGCTTGCATCTTTCACAATGCAATAGCAGAATGCATTGCAAAGTTCAGTGGACAAAACACCGTCATTCATAATGGCATGAGCGTTTTCATTTAAAGAGAGCGTCTGAATCAATAGCACACCTAAAATCTTCAGCAACAAACATAGTTACCATTTGATTTACAAAACTAATCTGGTTTGTAGCTTCTGAGGCCTTGCTAGATGCAAAGTGCACTTCTCGTAACACTAGCACTTGAAAAACGTTTACCTCATAGACGTTACACATTACAGAGGAACTTATACATTAATATCGCATTAGAAGTTAAGTATGAAGTGAGAGAATGGTTGTATTTCAGTGTTTGGCGGTGAAATGCATGTTTTTGTTCACACTCTGGAAACGGAGCAACATAATTCAATCTGCTTTTGAGACCCATCGCAGATATCCATAGCTCTATTGGAGCCTCTTCCTATAACTAAAGCCAAAATATAAAAAAGAATGAAAGACAGGGGAATAACACAAGAGTTTTTGAGCAACAGAGCATAAACAATAACCGTTTCAATAGCCAAGGCCTGGCCGCCTCCATCACACAATGATTTTACACAAGTTACACAAGCAAATATGAGTGTTTCTTTAACTTTCTTCAAAGAATAATATATATATATATGTGTGTGTGTGTGTGTGTGTGTGTGTGTGTGCGTGTGTGTGTGTGTGTGTGTGTGTTAAATTTCACAAAAAGATTGCTTATTTTTTATTTTATTTTTAAGCCCTTTAACAATTTATATATTTTGGTATTTATGTTTTTAAATGGAATAGATGTTTTTGTTTTCTAAATCAATAAAAAAAACAATATTTTAAACTATTTGTAGCCATTTCAATAACAAATGATTAATAAACAAAGCAAAAAAACAAACAAAAAACAATGAAAATCTATAGTTAAAAAAATTGTAAAAGCATGTTTTTCACAAGGTTTTGTTTTTGTAACTAATATAAAATATATATTTTTTTATTTCTATCTACAAATATCATCGGGTTAGGGTTAACATATATTTAAAGACTTCCATAAACATTTCTGTGTGACAACTGAGACTTTGCAAAGTTTTGAATCAGTTAATTAAAGTGAACAGTTACATACAATATTACAATTATAATTTTATATACAAAAATTAGTTTATACATGTACACACATATATACATATATAGGCCTAGATATACATAAATGTATTAATGTAAAATATTTCAATTATTAAAAACTTTAAATCTTTATCTAAATAAAACAAAAAATATAATTTTTTACTGTACAATCTAGCTGTAACGTTTCCAAAATATGCGAAAAGTGTAAAAATATTATTTGTATTTAAAATATATAAAATACTAGAGGTAACCATTGATTTGACTGTAGTATAGCATAAAAAGTAGGCCTTTTTTAATGCTAGTAATACTGATATGTGGTGGAAATGATACTGTGGTAAAAATGTACGTGACATTTCAGTCTACCTCAGACATTGTTAGGGACTAAACTTCACAAACTAGTGGGAGTGTCAAGGGAGTTTATTTCAGTGCCAAAAGCATCCTTGGCTGAAGAAACATCCATATATAAAACTGTGGATGCACACTCAGTATTCAGCTCCTTCCACAGACTCACAGGCTTGCAAAAAAGCATCTTGTTCTTGATCCGAGCCATGTTCGCTCTAAATTATCCATCATCCAATCGAATGGCAACTGCTCTGTTATGATAGCATTGCTGTCATAGCGCCACATTCATTCTTAGGCATGCTTGTGGCGGAGCTGGATAAATGGATGTGGAATAATATCATGAAAGAGCCAGCTTGGCATGGCAGGGAATTTCACTGGGAGCTCATTAGGAAACACGCGAGACGCAAGCTGATTGCATTTTTCTGTCTGAAGCTATATGGATGAAGCATTTGGGTTTCAATGCTCTTCACTTTCTCACTCTTTCTGTTGTATAACTACACACACACACACACACACATACTGTATAGGAGTCATTCAATTAAACTGATGCTTTGAACTGATTCGCTTGAAGGAATCATTCAAGTTAAAGTTATGAATCAGTTAATCAAGTTTTGAATCAATTCAATTGTCAGGGTTCGAAAGTCACTGATTGTAATGGAGAGTGTGAACTAATTCACACTAATGAATGATTCAAGTTTAAGTTTTGAATCAGTTCAATGCTTAAAATTAAAATCCATTCAATTAAACAGATAAATTTAACTGATTCACACTGATGAATCATTCAGGTTCATGTTTTGAATCAGTTCATTGGTCAAGTTTTGAATGTATTTTATTGTCATGGTTTGAATTAATTGATTGAAATTGACAGTTTTGAACTGATTCACATAAATGAATCATTCAGGTTAGGTTTTGAATCAATTTGTTGTTCAAGTTTTTAATCAATTTGATTGAAATTGATTGTTAACCGATTTGATCTGAACTGGAAATCCCAAAATGCATACACAATGTCTAAAAAAAAAACCCTAGTCTAATGATATTCTTTGTGACCAAATATAAAGCACATTCAAATCATCAAAATATTTTATAAATGCCAGTAAAATCACAGATATAGTATGAATAGTATGGAAGTAAAATAAAGACTTATGTCTTTAAAACAAAAAAAGTGCATTCTGAAAAAATTATGCATTGAATTAACAGTACATGCATTTTAATGCCTTGCATTTCCAGGGCTTGCATCTTTAGGTCCTGAAATTTTATATAGTTGTTCATTTAAGCTGTGAATATTTCAATTCAAAATATTTCACACACCTTTTCATAATTAAAAAAAATCAATAATTAATATTCACTCTCCAGAATTCACTTCCAAAATATTAAAAATCGGTTAAAAAATACGATGTATAATATTTGACAGGCAAATTTCGGTCCATTTTAAAGCTTAAATGAACAACTATATACAATTTCAGGACCTAAAGATGCAAGCCCTGGAAATACAAGGCATTAAAATGCATGTACTGTTAATTCAATGCATTATTTTTTCAGATTATGCATGCTTTTTTGTTTCAAAGACATAAGTCAATTATTTTACTTCCATAGAATAGTAAATATTTGCAGCCCTGCAGTAGGTAAGAAAGGTGCATGATGAAAGTCGGGCGGATAGTGAACAGTGGTGCTGGTGGACTCATGCACATCGGCCGGGATGCCAGCTGTATCTGAGACCACCGGGAGAGATGAGAGCACTCCTGCTGCTGGACAACATCAGATACACCTCTGTGTGTGTGTGTGTGTGTGTTGGAGCGATTTGCTATCTCTTCCCGCTCAAGACAGCGAGATGAGTCTCAGACATGAAAAACCAAACCTGCAGCTACCCGCGGGTTATGTTAATGAACCGTCATGGCAGACGGGGCTTCCTGTTTTCCCTCATGTGTTTGTGACCTTGAGGATGCTACATATATATTTACACTACGGATGGAAAAAGGTCTGGCACTTTTAGTACGTACTAAAATAACAATAGCAGTCTGCATGGTGGTTGCATAAGAAAACAGACACAAATCAGGAGCCAGGTTGAGGTTTCCCATTTGGTTTGACTGTTTGGTAAGATACAGAATTTACTTTCTAAAGGCAATTTATTCAAAGACAATGGGAAGAATTATGATATTATAATAATTGTTACCAGTAGCATTTAATTAGAATGGTTACTTTCAAACAAATTGCAGCCAGGAGCTCACAAAACCGAATCTCAGGCCACCTCTTCATGTGAACGTAGGTTTGGTTTATTGCTGTACAGCCAAGAAAAAAAAGAAAGAAATTATATTAACCAATGATACAAAAAAGTATAAACTGACAGTAAAAAAAAAAAAAAAAAAAAAAAAAAATATATATATATATATATATATATATATATATATATATATATATATATATATATATATATATATATAAAATCTATATATAAAAATATATATATAATATATATAAAAGCGTCGGCTAAATGCATAAATTTAATTTAATTTTAATTTAATATATAATAAAAGTCTTTAAATTACTGGCATAGTGTTCAGTGCAGTTAACATCTGGCTGATCTATAATCTGTGTTTATTTTTTTATTTGTTTTTATATTTTTATATAATATATTTATTATAATAGATTATTATATTAATTAATATATTATGCATTTTAATTTAATTCAACAAAATATGTTTATATACTTTGTTGTCCTTTATCAAATCTCAAAAATGTATTTAATGATTTTATTGTATGAATGTTGGCCCTCTAATAGCAGCGTGCATCCTTGTTTTACGGTGATTTCCATCAATTAGTAAATCTATAAAAGTGAAAATATGTGTGATGTGAACATATATCGCCATTATTATGTAATCAAAAAGAAACACATTAATGCTAATCGCAATTATGCCAATAAAGTATAAGGATTTATGCTGATTTATTTGAATAAAACTGTGTTTTCAATGTCAAAACGGTTTTTCTGTGGTACTGAAACTCATTGAGAATCCGACTAAAAATAGTCAAGACAACCCTACTTTTCATAAACCAACATGCACGCGCTTGTTTCTTATGTGCGTCCCGCTCTTGTGACCTGCGCCTCAGGCATCCGCCAATTAGCGGCTCATGGAGCCTGAACACACTGTAAACGCTGAGCTTACCTATCACAAGCACCACTGATCCACAATTAACTTATCCAGAACATCTTATCAGAGCTCTCGGAGGACAGCAGATGCTCGTCCAGCACTTGCCCTGAACGCAGCGCGTCTGATGTGCTTCCAAATGACACACAGAAGCGGGCAGAGCTTCTTAAATGGGCAGCGTGCCTCAATCAGGTACTATACAGAGATTACAATTAGTAGTGAGGATTTTGATTCACCCTAATCAGAGCTGAGTTGTAACAGTTTACATGTAATGTGGATTATGTAATCAGATACCAAAAAATAAGTTATTGTAATTAGATTATATTTTAAAATACTCATGCTCAGACTGCAGTTACGCTTACATCTTCACACAATAGCAATAAATTATTTAAAATTAATTTCCAATTTGGAAAACCTTGATGTTATGTAATGTTTAATAGATTTCATGTTGTTAATAATAACGGATGGAATACATTGTAATCTACACAGCTTTAATCCTAAAGAATGATTCACATACATATAAATGCATGCAATTTGAGTATAATGCATTAGGTTTTTGTCCAGCAAAGCAGATCTAACAGTTTGTCCTCCATTTTTTTTAATAACAAATGAATTATGAGTTTAAAAAATGCCCGAAAACAAGCCAGACTCAAACAGTCGTGCTCTTTTGTTCAGTTGTCTCATCTGCAATCGGTTAATTTAGAAATATGTCTCATTCAGTGATACTCTGAGGGCAAATTTGTTCAGTAAACTCATCTAATCAATGAAATGCTCCTTTCAAGTCTGCATCGCTCATGCTAAACTCAGTCTCTCCGTCTTTGAAGATGGGGGGAAAAAACACCAAACCGAATTTACATGCACTTCACATAATGTACGAGTCCCTAGAAAGCAAAAACAAATGGTTCTTTCACTTAAAAGATTTGTCCGAAAACACTGAGGGAGAAAGATTAGCATCATTTGAATGCTATTGCACGATGCACTAAAGGAATTATGCAAATCAGATAATGGCAGAAAAACAGCCAAAAAATTTTGCTAAATCTCGCAGACCATTTGTGAGTGGCCAGTTGAGAAGAATGCTACTGCAGATCTGGTGAATTTACTGTAACTGTACAGACACTTCAATCATGTTAAATGTGAAATAATTGGCAAACATTAGTATAAAATCCAGGCAGTAAAAGCTCAGTGTTAACTGACCCAGTGAATATGGTGCATTCACGTCCTATTTGAATTTGAATCTTAATTTTAATCGCATAACTCGGGTCTCCTGCTTCATAGATGTTTCTCCTAAAAAAACAAAAGAAGAAGAAAAAAAGACTTAAGCAGTCTCACAAGTTTGCCTGAATTCATTTTAAGCAATGAATGTTTATAAAACTCTATATTAGCGCTAGATTAATATTTGGCACAGTGTTTTGAGATAATTGGCAAAATAAAATACAATTAAACAAAAAAATATATTTTTATATTTAAATTAAACAATAAAATTGAAATAAAATAAAATACAATTAAACAAAAAAATATATTTTTATATTTAAATATTTTTATATTTATTTTAATTTTAGAATTTTAGATTTATTTATTTTAGAAGTATTTTAACATTTTTTTTTACATTAAATTATTTTTATTTTTTTTAATTTTAAATTAAATCAATATATGACTAAATCTGCATGTATATTGCCTGGTCAAGTTTGACTGTGGGCAGTGAATAAGATTTCAGGTTTTTTTTTAATTAATAAAATAAAATAAAATAAAATAAAATAAGACTAATAAGGCTTACATTGTTGGATCAAGTTTGACTGGCTCAGTTTGTGAACAGAATGCATGTTTTCTGTTAATTTACCTCATAGCCTTTCATGCTTAAACTATTCACACTCAATCAAATAAAATAAATAAAAATTAATAAAAATGAAAATAAAATTTGAAAAAACAAAATAATATTACATTACATTTTAGCATACTAAAAACTTAACTTGCTGAAATGGACACATGACTTTCCACTAAAATACTGTACAAGTGTTCAGTGAATTTCCATCACTGTCTCTCTGTAAACACAAGACATCAAGACCATCTCTCTCTCTCTCTCTCTCTCTCTCTCTCTCTCTCGTTTAGATCTGAACTGCTGCGTGAAGACGGCGAGTGAGGCGGTGGTCTTTGAAGAATGAAGTAGGTCACTTTTTAAAACCACAGTCCTTGAATTAGGAAGGTTGCTAGAGTGTTTGCTCCCCGGCCGTGTCTTAAAGAGCCTAGAAATAACCCAAACACCCCCTTCACATTTATCAGGATGACACAACGCTGTTGGCTTGTGATTTCGGAGGGTGGACTCAATAAATCTCAGCGGATTGGGCTGTTGGTCCTCTGGGCGCTTGTACGCTTCCTCGAATGGCTCCTTCCATCCCCGCTCCCAAATCATGCCCCTTGCACCTGCAACCCTTGAGCAAGGAGTGATTACACCTTACAACCTGGAAATTGAACTCTAGTGTTGAGCACCTGCAGTGGATGAAAGCCCCCCACACACACTGACAGCAAATCTTGAAAGGAGAGAAGTTAAAAACCCGAATTAGTGCCATGACCCCAAACTAACACCACAAACAGAGTTAAAGGTGAAGTGTGTAACGTGTGCGCCCCTACAGGAGGAACACTGAACTGCAGCATGTTTGTTTGAGAGACTTGTCCATTTGTGTGATTTTGAAGGAAGTTTCCTTGTTTGGTCATGCATTTGAAATTCAGCAAATACAGAAATAACAGATGGCGTCCAGTTAGCTCCGGTGCTGCTTGACTCACTTGTTGTGTGGCTAAGTAGTAGTGTATCAAACACGCAACAGTCCTGCAAATTAATTGCATGCTGTACGTTCTGAAAAAGAACCGGTTCTCTGTTCACATCCCTAGTAAATCTCACTGGTTAGTCCTATTTGAAGTTATCCCAACTGGAATAGAAGGGCTTAAATGAGATATTTGAAAAAGCACTCTGATCAAAATAATAAATAAAAAAAACACTTACAGACAACTCCAAGCTATTGGTGTTAATCTGGCACCTGATGCTAATATCCTTCATTATCTGACAAACCTTATTTAACCTTTAATTATCACTGAGATTTAGAGAGAAGGTGACTGACCCTGCATCGGGAGGTTGTCCTGACGGAGGCCAAAGGGATGACCCTTTCATCCATTGCATAATAAACTGGTCGTTCCAAATCTGTGTTTTCTAGAATACTGCACTAATCCATTCAAGTCCCCTAAAAAGGCTGGTCATCCACATAAAACAAATGCACGAGAAGAAAATAATGCGGAGACTGTCAATGGGGAATCGGTTCAGCACTGCAGCCGGAATTGCTCACCAGTTCAGTACTGAACAGGGTAAGGGTCTGTCTCGGGACGTTTAAGAGAAGTCGAACTGAAAGCACACTCTGCAATGACCAAGCAGCAGAAGGAATCAAAGGCTACACTCTCTTTTACAGAGGAG
Source organism: Carassius auratus (assembly GCF_003368295.1). Classification (NCBI taxonomy): domain Eukaryota; kingdom Metazoa; phylum Chordata; class Actinopteri; order Cypriniformes; family Cyprinidae; genus Carassius; species Carassius auratus. Next base: position 24,971,308 of record NC_039283.1, read on the forward strand.
CACGTTGTGTGGAGAGAGGAGAACTGATCCAAAGTTCACCTCAGTTGTGAGAGTAAGGTCTCATGGGAAACATTTTCATTTCTAAGACTTGAGCACGAGTGCATAAAGAAGTCAGTGAAAGGTGGAGGAGGAAGTGTCATGGTTTGGGGGATGGTTTGGTCTCTTATACAGATACATGGCAGGTGAATGCAAATGTTTATCAGAACCTCCTTTAGCAACATGCTGTATTTCCCCTGAAAGCATCTCCCAATCAGTCTGGAATTTTCGTGCAAGACAATGTTCCTGTCACACTGCAAAATGGGTAAAGCAATACCTTTTCTATGAACACAACATGAAATGGCCCAGAGTTTTGATCTAAACCCAACTGGAAAATTCTGGAAAACCATTGGCAACAGAATTATGGCTAAGAAACCCACTACAGTTACCAAATGTTGGGTTCTTGCTCATTACACATGATCACAAGAACACAAACACTTGTGCACATATGTCCTGATCCGCATATGCTTTCTATCCGTCTAAAGGCAGAGCAGCGGCTGTAATTCATTCATTTGTGATCCTTGGCCAAATAACAGGTTGTCAGCAGCCGTTTCCAGAACAGGGCTATATGTCTGTTCACTTTCACAGGATGATGTAAATATGACAGAGACTGACATCTTCTTCTGAGGACAAAGAGGAGGATGGCCAGGAAGAGATGGACAGAGAAACGCTGAGATCTGAGGCGAAGAGAGGGATGGAGGAAAGACAGGAGAGAGAAAGAGACACAAAGCTACACACTTCCCTGCCTTATTTACACGTAGCCACAGCTATGACAGGTAATTTGACCAAATTCTCCACAGAGCTCGCAGCAGACGGTAAGGGGATATAAAGAGAGAGAGGAAGGAGTAAAGCAAATGGGTTTCCAGATTGCAATCTAGAGCTGAGCTTCATGTGTGTGTGTGTGTGTGTGTGTGTGTGTGAGGGAGGGAGTCTAGCTGTTGACAGATTCTGACAATTTTATTTATCACTCGCACTGAAGATATAAAACACATCTATTTTAATTCAATTTCTCTGCTCCCATTTAGCATGGAAAGATCAGTTGGGTCACAACCGAAAACTGGGTCAGGCGCTGCTGGGAAGGAACAATATTATTGCACATAACTACTCACTTAATTGTGCAAACTTTATAGACTTATCAACAAATGGAGGAGAAAACACTTCCATGTCTGGTGTTGTGTGCAATTAAAGTACAGTTGGTTCAAATTCATCCGGCAGATTAAATGTTTGTTCCATGTTGTTGTTAATCTGGTAAATGTTAAGTCATTTGGGTAGTTGAGATGCCCTGCAGTGTGACATGAAAACATATTTTAACCTATTCTTTTATAATTATTATTATCCCTTATGCATTGTTGGGGATGTTTTTGTCCACTAAGTTGAGTTTTATTTTGGCCACGACTTTCTCTGTGTTTGAGCTAATGGAATGATTTTTGGTGACAAATCTTATTTTGGTCCATATTTTGGTTATTATTAACCATATTAAGGTATTGTGGACTGGATATTTTTTTTACCTTTTATCACAGTCTTGGGCATGTCAAAGATTAGTAACAAGATCGCCTTTGATGCATTGTTAGTATTTGTGCAGCATTAGATTTAACATTTTTCTCCCTCATTTGTTGTTGGTGGCTGTTTTTGCCCCATTGACTTCCATTATGATGACGTTTTTTTGATTGCAAAGCCGTGACACCATATAATAATGCATTCTTGATTGTTTGTGGTTTTCCCTTTTGGGAAGAGATCAAATTTGTTATTTTTACCCCCCCCCCCCCAAAAAAAAGCAGAACATGCCCACAGTGGCATGAATAAGAGATTATATACTGTATATGTGTGTGTGATAAATTAAATAAATTACATGATAATGATAATAATAATATGAAAATGTTAAAAAAATATCAAAATACTGTTTAAAATAGTTTGACCAATATAGCATATCACACCCAGTCTGAGTACCATGTCGTGTTTTGGAAGATGATAACTGGTTTCTAGTAAGTCCAAGCTAGCTCATGACCAGCTACAAACAATCTCCAACGAGACCAGATAAAAACTGGGTCATGAAACTCAGTTGAGCGCCGCTGAGATACAGCATGACAGTTTATAATAAAACAACACACATACACACACACACACACACACATACACTGCTTGATATAGTGGCAGCTGATTTATGCAGCTTTCGGTCCTTTCACTTGTTTGTACCCGTCTGCTTTCGGGGGCCAGCGGACTCCCGCTGAAATGTATTTTTAGCATATTCTTCATCTCATAGAGCCGTCGACTGCCTGTCAGCCCTCGCAGCCAATTACAATGTACTTGTTAATAGGGCATGGGCTGGTTTTCCAGGGAGGCGTGATGGCTTTATTCTCCTGTCTCTGTGGCAGACCGCAGACAGAGAGACATGGGAGATGAAGAGACTGGCCCGAGGCGGCTGCCCATTACTGTGTGTAACTTCTGATTCGCGGCTCGCCTGAACAGGTGGCTGTCCTAAAACGACCTCTGCATCGTCTTCCTCCAACATGACCAGTGGCAGCCCAGACTCACAATGAAAGTGTCACTTTCCCGCCTTTTTTTCACATTATTCTGTCAGAAAGACTTGGTTATTATCATCTACAGAGCCCCACACAAGACATGCAGACAAAAATAAATTTATCAAGGCCATATATTGAGAATATGTCCCTCCAGTTTAGTTCAGTCATGGTCACATCGTATCAATTTGTTCCCATGTTTTAATTAACTCAAAACATGGGAACGAATTGGTACGATGTGGCCATGATTTACTAAAACGGGCTGCGATTTATTAAAATGGGGGAATACATTAGTATGGTGTAGCCATGATTTACTAAAACGAGGGAATTAATTAGTATGACATGGCCACAATTTACAGAGGGAAAGAATTAGTACAACATGACCACAAGGAAAACATTTAGTACAAAATGGCCATGATTTACTAAAATTGGGGAACAAATTAGTACTAACTGGCCACAATTTACTAAAATGATGAACTAATTACTAGTGTTGCCTTGATTTACTAAAACGAGGGAACAGATTAATAAGACATAGTCATGATTTCCCAAAATGAGACCAATTAGAACAACATAACCATGATTTACTTAAACGATGGAATGAATTAGTAATTAGTATAGATTAAAAATCAAACATCAACAACAAGGGATGCACAGATAGTCATGGTGTTGAATCCTTTTTTAAGCTAGTTTTGTTATCCTAGCAATGCACGATTATATGGTTACTTGCATTTTATTATTGCATTAAGCATTGTGTTGTTCAAACAGTGCATGAACCCATCAGAAAGACCCGCGACCCACTTTTGGGTAGCAACCCACCAGTTGAGGGCCACGCTCTCTATCTGGCTGATACACATGTGTGTGGCTACACTGTTCATTTCATGCATAATACACACACACACACACACACACACACACACACACGAACAAACAAATTCTGTGCTCTTTCGTCTACCTCTGCATTTGCACTCCAAAAACAGCACACTGTGCAGCTCTGCATGGCCCTCGCTTGGCCTCACCATGACCAATGTGGCCTGGGAGAAACAGAATGTGAGGAAAAAGATATGTGGGCACAGAATATCTACAGGGTGCAAAAACAAACAAAAAAGAGCATAGAAAACAAAGCGATGCAGAGGACGTGTGGACTGCTGCTCCGAGAGTCTGTACAGTCCACCCAGCAACGGGAAAAGCGATACGGTCGGGGATGACGACAAATGAAAAATGACTGTAATAAAACATAATCAGACACACTGAGAGAAGATCACCTCCCCTGCTTCACTGAAGTATGTAATTGTGCTATAGCATACACAGCTACAAAGCAGCCATAAGCCAACGCAAGCCACGGCGGGAATTAACAATATGGATTTGTACTTCAACAGCGCAATTATTGGCAGTAAAAAAAGTAGACAAGAAAAAAAAAATGTTTAAGAGCAGAAAGGGGAGCGGTGATTATAGGGACAGCTTTGAGAAAATGGCTGCTGCTTTGAATTTAAAGTCTTAGTCAATATTCCCGCACAGTTGGATGTCATTTATTGTTATCATGTGTATTTGGAACCATTCACACAACGAAGCTCTTGCTCCATTTGTGTTAGATTGAGTTTTGTTTTGTAAGGTTCACATGAATGTTGCATCACCAATCCCATGATATTTGGGTTATTGCTCCATGCTTAATGGGGTCATGAGACATTGCTAAAAAATAACATTATCTTGTGTATTTGGTCAAATGCAATGTGTTTATACGGTTTAAAGTATATACAAAAAACAAGTGTACATAAGTGTTGCTCCTCTTTGCCCCATCTTTCTCAAAAGCATCGATTTTTACAAAGCTCATCGTTTTGAAAAGCAATATTTAAGATATAATCAGACCGAAAGTTATTTGACATTGTAATAATATTTCACTCTATATATAAGTCTTTGAAGTATATTTTGGCCAATAATTGACTGGTTGACATATAAAGTGGGCTTTTGTGGACAATATAGGATTGGGTTTGTACAAAATAGACTTGTGTGGAAAATGTCTTCAAATAATGGCATAAAACACTAACCATTCCGCAAGTGCGTTTAAAAATATGAAATTTTTTATGCAATATTATGGTTACAACAAAAAATACAAAGCAACACAACTGTTTTCAACATTTATAATAATAAGAAGTGTTTGTTGAGCAGTAAATCAGTATATTAGAATGATTTCTGAAGGATCATGTGACTCAACTGAAAATTCAGCTTTGCGTTACAATATTACTGTTTTTACTGTATTGTTGATCAAATAAATTCAGCTTTGCTGAGCAGAAGAGACTTATTTCATTAAAATCACCAAATAAATTGCATAGCCAACCAATGGTTTCTGCCATTTTTACACTACTTACATTTATATTTATGCATTTGGTGAATGCCTTTATCCAATGCAACTTACATTGCATTCAAGCTACTTTTGTTTTGATTGCAATATGCATCAGATGGTCAGTCAGCGGACTGTGGGCGGTCAATAGATGTGCCACCTGAGGCTGAGAATAACTACTCCAACTAATTATCTAGTAAAGTCAGTAACCACAGCTCACCTTAACACTCTCGTGCAAACCCCGCTGATTATTATTCAAGAGAAATGTGGCTTCCAGGAATAAGTACAGCAGAAATGTCTAGCCGCTGGACGCAGCGTCTTAAACTGTAGGCGGTAAAACCTACAGGCATCAGCATCAGGTGATTAGCCGTATTTGCCGCCAACTCCTGCAATAATTGGCCCCATGGTATGAGATAACATTAACCCATGGTATTCTTAACCAAACCCAACAAATGCATGTAAACACAGCCAAGGACGACGAGAAAAGAAAAAAAATAGACCAAGAAAAATCAATTTTCATGAATATTGGATTTCATTAAAGAAATCCAAGTGATTGCTCTTTAATGACCCAAAATCCACACACATGAATTTTTAAGCAGCGGCTTGTGCTGTGATACGACTGGAGGCGTGCGGAGAGAAAGAGGAAAGCAATCGCAGCCGGGGTCCCGCGGGGGTTTGCTATGCGCTTCTGAAGGGATGGTACTTTAACCCAGTCCAAAGGAAACGAGACCCGTTTGATGGAAGAAACTGCCAGGAATGTGAGTTAAAGGAGTAGTTCAAAATGAAAATACAGTCTTTATTTGCTCACCCGCATGTCTTGTATGCTGATTTTTATGTTTTGAAACATAAAATGAAATTATGAAAAATCATAAACACCACCAATGCAATGTGAGTTAAAGTATACTGGGCTTTTTTTGACACACAAAAGGGATTTTGGAAGAATCTTAAACTTTGTAAAATCATATATAAGCACAAATATAAAAAATATGAAAAAATAAATAAAATAAAACTAATTCTTCTGACTCAATCTTAATATGCAAATTTTCTGAAGTCATATTTTTTTACACCACTGTTTAAAGAAAAATGTATACATTACATACATTTAATTGATTTAAAGTGACAGTAAAGATTTTTTTTTATATATTACAAAAAAAAATTGTTCTTTTGAACCTTCGATTCATCAAATAATCCTGAAAAGAAAAATATATCTTGGTTTCCACAAAAATATGAAGCAGAACACAAGTTTTCAAAATGAATAATAAGAAAAATGTTTTAAAGCTGCAAAATCAGCATATTAGAATAATTTCTTAATGATCATGTGACACTGAAGACTGGAGCAATGATGCTGAAAATACAGCTTTGATCTCAGCAACAGTTGTGTTAAATTGAAATAATATTTCACAATATTGACTGTATTTTAGATGAAATAAATTCAGCATTTGTGAGTATAAGGGACTTATAATTAAATTAGTTGAAACTTCTAAATCACACCCACTTTTAGATTCAAGAAGTCTCGTCATTGACACCAAAATGTTTTCATGTTTGGTTATACGTCAATTGAAATATACAAAACGGAGAGTGAGATTCAAGAACTGCAGCAGAAGTGATACAGCAAAGCAAATTTTAGTCTGATCATGAAAAGCTTTTCGTGCTTTTTGGAGCTCTCTGATTCTGCAAAAAAAGGCTTGGGCTTAGGTTTTGTTTTGACACAAAATAACTTGTCATTATTACATGAACTAGTCCTTTTAAACACATGCTGCATCCTAGTATTGTCACTGATTAGCCAGCAGGTTGAAGTTTCCTTGAATAATTCTCTTCCACATAGGGACTTCACAGCCTCGACGGTGCTGACTTTGTCTTGAGCAGTTTGCAGACGGTGTCATGATTCTGAGTGAATCTTAAGTTGGAGAGGAATGGATGTTCATCACGTCTAAGAGGCGATGTTTGATGTCGGTGACCCGGCCGAGAGCGTGACCCCACTACCTGCCTTCACAAGAGCCGCTCTCGTGTCAAACTCAAACACATCTCACAGGCTTAGCAATAATGGGGTATTAATATTCGTGTCATTCCCATTAACCTCCATGAGAAGGGTGCGTCACACAGAGACCGACGGGCTTGTATCATACGAGGAGATGGAAGATAAGCCCAGCTTTAGTAACCCTCCCAAGACCACCAGAAACTGGCAGATGGTTTTGATTCTGCTCTCTGTGTGTGGTGTATTTAAACCCAAGTTGGCTGGTCTCCCTGAGGTTTCAGGTAAATTAGTGTTGCACAGACATACTTTGCAATTTTAATCCAGTCTGAATTGAGCACGTCAGTTTAACCAAAGTACGGTGCAAATTACCTACTGTTTTTCACTATCTAGTGGGTCCACAGAGAAATCTAATCACATCCGTCCATCCGCTATATTAAACATGTCTACATTTCTCATCGCACTGCCTGGTTTCTCTTTATTACAGATTCAGACCTTTTTGCCAACTTTCTGGGTAAAATAACAGTTGGTGGTTCAAGTACTGCTGGCATCACATCCTGCATAAAATGAAGCACTTTTTCAAATACAGATCTCTACGTGGGGCAAAATTTTTTAATGATAACTTGTCGTTCTCTGTATGTCACTGCAAGCATGACACACACTCTCTAATTCAGTGGTTCCTTTCTGGAGGGGGTAGCTGAAAAACAAAAACGTTTTTATTAGGGCTGTCAACATCTGTTAAACTTTTGTGGCCTCTTTAGGGCTAGAAAGCAAAACAACTTTATAAACACACACACATTTTATATATATATATATATATATATATATATATATATATATATATATATATATATATATATATATATATATATTACTATTATTATTAAAGTGATCATGTGACACTGAAGAATGAAGTAATGACTGCTGAAAATTCTGTTTTGCATCACAGCAATAAACTGCATTTCAAAATGCATTCAAATAGAAACCAGTTATTTGAAATTGCAATAATATTTCTAAATATTACTGTTTTTATTGTATCATTAATCAAACAAGTACAGCCTTTGTAAACAGAAAAGAGCTCTTTCAAAAACATTCAAAATCTTACTTAGCCCAAACTTTTAAATGGTATTGGCCAGAATGCATTCCAAATTGTAAAATAATAATAACATTTAACAAATAACTTGTATTTATTGCTCTTTAAAAGACAAATTCAGGCAATAATCAATGCAATCTTAGTAAAAAAAAAAAAAACATAGTCTAGAGAGATCATTATTACACTCAAATCAGCACATGAAATGACAGACAGAAAAAAAAAATCAGTCTGGGAAATCTACATGGACAAACGTTTTCTTCAACAGTGAGCATGTTAGAATGCACGGCAAGCACAGTAAATGCGTCTGATTGCATGTGTGCGCTGTTGGAAGCAGGAGGGAGACAGACAGTCTGCGAAAGCAACCAGAGGTGCCATGTTTACCCGACCAACCACAAAAACATCCAAAAGAGGCCTATCATAACAGCTCAGACCAACTGCTGCAACTGCACAATTTAATAAACACGCGGCAGCCCCGCAACGAGGCATAACATTACCTCTCCTTGAGTGCATTACACAACACCGGCACCGCTGGAATATGACACTAACTGGGGTGTGAAAGTGCTTTGACTCCGGTGTAATGAGAGTGTCCAGGATTAAACCTCTGATGCCGTCGTGATTAACGCCGTCGGTGTAACACACAGCCGCTGTAGCGTGTGCATTAAGAGCGGGAGGGGTTTGACACTAACTCCACTGAGTAAGCACCATCATCTCTCCTGTGATCCACTTAGAGAGCCCATCGGTGCTTATCTCACGGCTACTGCCACGGCAATGAAACTAAAGCCGCTTTACCGGACATACGGTGCTGAAGAACCACAGGTTCCATTTCAGATACGACTACTACAATGCAACCGATCAAACGTAACCCTAAGGTGCTATTAAAGGAATAGCTTCGGCCTATTCCTAGTGTGGCTTCTGATGACTTGCTATATGGTAAGTTGGAGGCTTTTGGAGGCTTGAAAGCTCTGGTCTCCATTCATTGTAACTGCATGGTGGAAAAAGACTATTTTAATGAAAAAAGAAGAAAGAAGTCCACAAAACACAAATGAGACAGTAATGAGAACGGATGGAGAGTAAATAAACACTTGCTGAAGTCACCTTCTCAGAAATGTATCTTTGAGAAACATCTTGTACAGTATATGCATCATATATAGTTTATCTCAATAATGTCTCAAACTGAGAGCTAAGAGTCAAACATCTCAACCTAATACAACACAACTTATCAAATGTATCACATGGTGCATTTAAATAGCTTTAAGGTGCTATTAAAGGGATGGTGCCAATCTGTTCCTAACAAAAAGCTATTGTATTTATGGTGCTTTTGCATCCTTTTTTAGGTGTGAAAACTCTGGTCTCCATTCATTGTAACTGCATGGAAAAAAGTAACATTTTTGGTTCTACAGAAGAAAGAAAGTCATGCACAAGAGTCCACAGGACACAAATGAGACAGTAATGAAATTTAGTGGAGAGCAAGTGAACACTTCAACCTGGAAAAACATCAAACTGTGCTAAGAATCAAAGATTTCAAACTAATGTAACACAACTGATCAAATGTATTAAATTGTGCATATAAATAGCCTTATAGGATGCTATTAAAAGGAATAGCATTAGTATGCTCCTCACAAAAAGACATGGTATGGCGTCAGAAGACATGCAAGTATGGAATGCATTTATGGTACTCTTGCACCCTTTTTTTGTTAGGCTTGAAAGCGCTGGTCTCCATTTATTGTAATTGAATGGGGAAAATTGCCATTTTGTGTTCTACAGAAGAAAGTAAGTCATGCACAAGAGTCAACGGGACACAAATGAAACAGTAATGAGATTCAATGGAGAGCAAATGGACATTTTGGATGAAGTCACCATTTTTTTAGAAATCTCCTCTTGAAAAAAATGTACTAGTAATCTCGTATGTGTCTGTCTCATCTAGAGTTTCAGAAGTTATCTCAACAGTATCTTAAACTGTGCTAGTCAAAGATCTCAATATACACAACAAATATTAAGGACTACGTTTTATGCATTTTAAATGCATATAAAATAGGGAAATAAATTACCTAAAAATGAAAAACCAGTGATGCATTTTTGCAAGTCATACATAAATGAAGCAAGTAAGAATGAGATTTTCAACAATAACCAGTTTTATATATTTCTCATCAATAAATCCAATTTAATTCTTTTTCATCAAGTCCAATTTAAACCAGCTGAAATTTGCTTGTTCCAAAGTAAGCCATATTTTAACCATGTAGGTATTAACTGAAAAAAAAAAAATGTCATTGTTAACAGATTTACGCTGATTCTATGTGCATTTTTAAAATACACAAAAAAAAAACTATGCCATGATTATTTTAACATCAAATTCTTGGCAAATAAAATGATAAATATCTGAATTGCTTTCCACATTCATTTCATAGCTCTGTACTCTTATGGTATGATAACAACATCATCTTATTTGTTTCTATTTTTATTTCTCCTAATGGAAAAACAAAGTTGATACTCAAATGAAACAAGCTATGAAAGAACAAGCTCGTTATCTTCAAGAAGGAGCAATTTTATAGCCACAGAAAAAAGAAATCACCACAAAAATGCTAATATTTGTTGTGCTAAAAAGCAACAATGGCAATAGGTGTCAGTACAAAGTTCAAGATCAAGGTCTTATTGCATTGTAGAGCTGCTTTTCAGCAGAACTTGTCATATTTGAAGTTTGCATACTTTTTTTAAAGGTGGGGTGAAATGCTCGTTTTCACTCAATATCCTGTTAATATTGAGTACCTATAGAGTAGTACTGCATCCTTCATAACTCCAAAAAGTCTTTATTTTTATTATATTTATAAGAGAAAGATAGTCTGTACCGATTTTCCCCGGAAAAACACGAGCACCTAGAGGCGTGACGTGTGGGCGGAGCTAAAGAATCACGAGCGCCAGTAGGCTTTTGAGTTGAGAGCATGTGGAAGCTGTGACACAGATCCAGAGGCTGAAATTTAACAAGAGCAGCATCAGCAAAGGCGGTATGCTATGTGGTATGTACTGAAACTGTATATAATTGCTTAGCGGTTTTGGAAAATGACTAAGTTCCACTTTATGTCGTCTTTTTTTTTTTTTTTTTTTTTTAAGCTGTACATGTGGAAAGTGCAGTTTGATGACAACATCGCATGTTGTTTACTTGATGTGCTTATGCGCTGATAGCTAAGTTAACAACACAGAGATATTTGAAGCAGTTTTACTCACCGCAAGTGGTTCCAACACTCGATCGTGACCCTTTTCCGTTGGGACTGCATTATCCTTAAGAAATAAACGACGTGCAATCCGAAATGGAGGGAACAAACAAAAACACTTGCACAACTCTGTTGATGCTCTGTAAAAATAAACTCCATCCACTGGTCCCTTAATGCTGTTTCTCTTTTGGTAATCTGTGCAGGGTTGTCTTGCCCTGGCAACCAAAAACAAACTTCTTTTGTGACTTTTCGCGACGCCCTCGCTCTGATTAGGCTGTGCTCAGCCTCTCTCAGTGCTCTGCTATACTGGAGCGCGCGCTCTTCCGGCAGAAGTGCCTCAGGACCTATATAAGGAAATTCCGCTCCATCTAACATCACACAGAGCCATACTCGAAAAAAACTTTACGAAACTTGTGACAAACCGGAAGGAGTATTTTTGGAACAAAAATACTCCTTCAAACGTACAACTTAATTTTTGAAACTTTGTCCATGTTTAGCATGGGAATCCAACTCTTTAACAGTGTAAAAAACTCAGTATGCATGAAATAGCATTTCACCCCCCCTATAAACAATCTGTATTGTATAAAGTGCCATATAAATAAAGATTTACTAGATTTTACAAATAAAAGCCAGTGAAACAAACAAGAAATGATTTACCATTGCTTTAAGTATGGCTCATGCTAGTAATAATTCAAGCAAATTGGATATCAACATCCCTATTCCCAAAATCTGAAAAAAAAAAAAACAATTCAATCTTATTCATTAATCAGAAAATGATTTATGAAACATAATCGACCATTCCAGGCAGTGCAGATAGTCATTAAACAGCGTTGAAGGAATCGATTCGATCTAGAGAGTGCATGTGTACAGATTTAAATCAAACTGAGAGCAAGTCAATGACAAGAACTGTCTGCATCAACTTTATCATGACGACACGATTAATCATCTGTGACAAACACAGTAACGATGCACAACCTGTTGCATTTGTTTTGATGCAATTTCTGAAACCTCAGCACGGAAGCTAGATTTCCTGGCATTTGTGTGCATGGTTTAAATAAAGTCAGTAAATGCCACAAATAAATTTTTCTTGACAAAATCAAAAGCTGGGCATCCATATTTGCTGCAATTGAGCGAAGTGAGGCTCATAGTAATGCACACTTACATGAAATGGTTGACATTTGTTCTGCACTGTGACATGCAAAGCTCCATCTAAAAAGACTTTATTACATTCTTTAATAATTACCGTACATGCAATTTTCTCACACATATTAATTGAGAGACTATGTGGAATCTTTGCACTTTTTAAAATGCATTTGTCACACTGCACGACAATTAAAATTAAACTAGAAAATATAAGGGTGATTAAAATGTTTACTTTTTTATTTAATCTTATAATTGCAACCTCACTGGCATTAAATGCATGAACAAAAACAGTTATATATATAATATTGGGGTAGTTTCTGTTTAGATCTACATCTGGAATGCTTAACATTCATGCATGGCAAGATGTAGGTTGCATGAAACGTGCCGTGTTTGTTCAATCTGAAACAATATGGATTGAATCTCTATTTTTACTGCACAGAGAGTATCATAATGTCATTTAGTCAATGTAGACTAAGCAAGATGGATCTTTGCATCTATCTTTCAGGTCTACTTGATAGAATCGACACATATATATCGGTTTCACATCGGCCATGTCTGTATTAAGAGATCTGGGGTAAACAGATCGATATCCATTAAGAGTTCAGATGGACACTGAACGGACACAATAGAAATGGAAAACAAGTTCAGAATAAACCATGCATCTTATGAAGAATAGAATTATCTCTGTGAATATATAAAAACGGATTGTATCTGCTGGATCATTGACTTGTCAGCAAAATCTCAAATGCATCGTGACAGTTTTTCCCAACATTAGGCAGCTAATTGTCCTTTGTGGAGTTCATTATTGGCTAATGGTTTTGAACGAGTGTGGCCCATGCAAAGGTCATGCGAGAGCGAATGTCACTTCTTGTTATTGTGGCTTTTATACTCTCTAGTGTAGAAGCCTGTCAGACATCAGGATAGTTTACTCAAGTCAATGTGGGATAATGAAATATTTCTTCTAGTGGCAGACCGATACATCAGCCAGGCCAATTAAACACCAATTTTCAGGTTTATTGTCATCGATAACAACTTCCACTTGGCTGGTTAGCAGTTTCTGTCAGTTCTGAAATCTATCAACAGCCGTGTCAATTGAAAATGTGATGCATGTGTCAAAAAGCTGAGAAAAGTCGCTTAACTTTGTGCAAACTAGATAAAAATACTGGCGGCAGCCAATCTGTGTCAGTTGCCTGTCATACATGCAAAAGTTTCTGGTGGAGTCAGACTCCATTCATTTCATTTAATATTATATATTTAAATTATATATTCTGGAATTGATGCATTCATTTCTAGATGAACTGAATTGATCAAAAGTGACAGTAAAGTCATCGATAACGAAAAAACATTACAACATGCATCAATTATTTGAAAAAGCAAATTAGAATAACGTTTTGCATTAAATGCAATGCAATTTAGTCATTTTTAAGCGTGTTTAAGCGTTTCTCCAAAACTGATTTGTGACCACTTTACTATACATGCATATGCAATCATGGAGCATTCTAACCACACTGCGATATTTTACAAACATATTCACACAAAGCATGTGTTTTTTAAAGCAGTATTAAAAGCCAGTGGAATTCCTTCAATTGCCTTATATAAATAAGCTTGAGGAATAATGAGAGAAATGATATGCTTTACTTCTAATAAATATAGGATTAATATGACTAAAATCATTAATGACCTTATTTGATTATGCAAATGACAGAAATATAGTGCAAAATGACTAACTAATTGGATGGTGCTATTTAAACAATGAATTAAAGATTTATTATTGGGCAGCTCCCCAAATGCAGAAAAAAGCAAAGATGGAATTACACGAGCGGCTTCATTCGGAAATTAAAGTCAATTTCATTAGCCATGAATATCTCGCTCGCCCCAAACAGGACAAAATGCGACGGAATTCATTAAGATATTAATTAAAATGCTCAAAAATGGACTTTTTGGTTAATGATATTCAAATGATATTCAAATTGAAAATGGAGGGAAATTGGTGGCAGGCGAGACTTCAGGGAAAACCGGACTGACGCCACGGATCTGCTCTGCTAAAGACTGCTTCACATTTTCTCAGTTTAGGCTTCAACTTGTCATGTTTAGAAGGAACTTCATCTGCGCCTGTTGATAAAGAACACAAGGCACTGACAGAGAAATATCCCCCAACACCAAATTAGTGGCACATCCTTGGGCGATAACACACTGCCATCTGACTGCGAACCAAATTAGGGTAATACAAGCGCTCAATCACGTCGTGAGATCTCCTCCTTTCTCACAATTAAAGAAATGTCACACTGCCGCCCCCAAACTAATGCCTCTACGTCTCATCGCTTCTTCAGTGGAATATCACGCCAGTGCACAAGCTGAAATTTGATCCCGGTTAGCAAAATTCCCTAATTCACAATAACAAGAGCTGTGTGGTCTTTTCACAGGTTTTTCGTGTCTTAATCCATGCCTTTAGCATCTGCATGAAACACCGGAGGTGAATATTGCAAAAACGAATAGTTATCACCGTACTTCAACAGCTGATTAATCACAGTACACTGAGACAAATGATTTGCATTACAAGTTTTCTCAAATGTAATGTTTGAACTGATGCATTATCTAAATAAATATGAACTAATTTGCATACATTTTGCACAATACTGTACACTGAATATACTGTATGCAGGTTTAAAATTCAAGAAAATACTGTCAACTAATTTGTATAAAAAATACAAATTGTATAGCATTCATTGCAAATCAATATATACCGTATGTCAACATATTTCTCCAGCTAATTAATCACACTACATTAAGACAATTGTTTTGCATTATAAGTTTCCTGAAACTGTTTTAATATGTAACTGATGCATTTACTAAATAAATAAGTCACCAATATGCATAAATGTCCAAAATAGAATCTAAACACTGAAAAAAACATACAGCAAAATATAAAGTACTCATTTCATTTTGTTGACATATCATTTGAGTTAAAGAAAATACTGTGAATAGACATGAGAGGAATGAATGAATGATAACATTCAATGATAACAAAATGATGATATTTTTTTCAAAATATGCAGAATAGAATCTAAACACATTACATATTATCAAATTATCAAATTATACATATATCAAACATAAAAAGTACCTTGGCCTAAATGGGCAAAAAAAAAAAAAAAAAAATGCTATTATGATTAACTTTACCATACACAGCTATTTTATATTTATTTACAACAGTTATAAACTAAATAATATTAAACTGGAAAATAAATTGCCTTTAAAGAACATAAAAAAGACAATAATAAAAACTATTATGCAATGATTTATTCAACCAAATGCAGCTATCAGGTATAGAAATAAAGAATATAATATATGACATGACATAAATTTATAAAGAATACACAACTGAAAAAAGTATCTTGCCTTAGAGGAAAAAACATTACCAAAAAAGCATGATTCTTTCATCAATTATTCAGCTGCATGCTTCTTTTTTTCCCTTTACAACAGTTAATAGTGAGCACATCATTCAGGATCCAAGCAGAATAAAACAATTCCATTTATATATTTGACATCAGGGTTCGAAATGACAGCATTTCCATTTTTTTTTGGGTGAGGCATTTCTTTAATATCAGCTTTTGAATGCTATAAAAACATCCCATCTGTGCCATCACAGCTGGAATATCTAATAAGTGCCTGACCAAGAAAATAAAATGAATGGCAAAAATGTTATCACACCAGGCACACTTCCCTTGTTGGAATTTTAACAATGCTAGTAGCGGATGCCGTATATATGACATGTGTGTTGTCCTCCTCACATATAATGCTGCGGTGCTGATAAGATTCTGATCTCTCAGTGACCTCAAATTGAGACTTTTTCCACGGAGCAAGCCATGGAGATAAGGGCCGTGTTTTCATTAGCAAGGCATAGCCGAGCTAACAACCACTCATTACCAAGGTAATACGCAGAAGCACCTGCTTATTAGCGGCACGTCTTGCTGGAATGACGTTTTAACGAGAGAAGTGCAGCATTAGAGACGTACCGATCCTGACAGTATGCACTGCACAGCCATTCCTGCCTGTATATACACACACACAAACTGTCAGACTGCAGTTACTCTACACTATATGTCAAAACTGAGTTATGAAGGATTATGATTATGATCTGTCCGGTCAATCAAGCTGTTTTTCTCACATGCAACACTGGCAAGATTACATAAAATAAAGAATGTAAAACGGGAAAAAATCTTGTCTTTATGGAATATTTTATGCAAAAAAATAATAAACAAACAAACATGATTTACCCAAATGTAATTTTTTCTTTGCAATAATAATAGACATATAAAAATAAAGAATATAAACCTGAAAAGAATCATGCGTTAAAGGAATGTTTTACCCCAAAAGACATAATTCTGTCATGATTTACTCATGTTTTATATTTCAGTTGTAATTTTTTTGCTGATTTTACAGTAGAAATATTCTTAAAACAAGATGAATTTACATGAGAAGCAACATTGCATGCACTAGAAATTATCTGTCCTTATTTATTACCTTAAGTATTGGATATATTCTATATTTAAGTTTTGAATTAGGATCTTTTTGTTGTTTTTCTTACTTATTTTCAGGTAATAGGTTAAAACAAGCTACATTTACTAAAGCAACACTGCAAAGTTAGTAAGACTTGTTTTCATATAAATATTTCTTTATTATGAGTGTATTTTGTCTTGTGCATCTGTTTTTAACTGTCAAAATACACTTGTTTCACATACACATTTCCTGAAAACTGGCCTTTATATCTTATGCAATGTTTATTTTCAAATACAATAAATGCAAGTTTCAAGGATTTTTAAAACATGTATTTGTTTGACATTGACAAAACTGTTTTTTTTTTTTTTTTTTAGACTCACTGTGCTTTATTTTTGTCTTGCGTTAATTATCTGTTATAATGTAAGAATTCCTTCTTAATTTCGGATCTAATTTTAATATCAGTGCATCCCTAAAAATCAGCTTAAAACTAGTGACAAAATCTGTCAATGCCAATGCAAAGATAAAATACACTTACATTAAACATGCATTACCTAAAACAGGTAAAAAAATAAGCAATTTTTTGCAGTGTACTATAATATGGCGTGTTATTACTGTCATATTTCAGTCAAAACACAGTAACCAATGCTGCAACTGGGAATAAAATGAAGAATCAATCTTCAAATTCTCAGTTTAGGCTTCCGCTTGCATTGTTGAATCTTGTCAAGAAAACAGAGAACAGAGAAATATTCCTTTAAAATTAGACAAAGAAAAAATAAAACTTTTATTTGACGGTGCATTGGTATATATCACAACAAAAAAAAAAAAAAGTTTTGTTTTTCCTGGAGATGTAAAGACAATCTGGCAATGAAACAACATTCAACGAAATACATTGTATGAAACCGATAGTTCTTACTGGATGAAATGCATTAAAATGACTACAAAACACATCAATGCAACTCTGTATTGCAAGACGAGCTATAAATAACTAAACAAACTAAACGTTTACCCTTCTCTTGACTTGTATAGAACTTGTTCTGGTCTGTACAGCAAAATCTCTATGCATTTTCACTGATCGTATACAGCCGTATCTGCCAGCCCTAATTGTGTGTAATTATTAGGCTTCCAGATCAATCCATCTTGCGCTTGTTTAGTGCTGGTCTTTGCCACTTTCCGTCACCTCCTGCCCCCCCACTCACCATCTGTGAGTTCTCTAAATCATTTTTTGTTTACAATGCCGCTCACCGCTCCGTCCATCCCATGCTTTCGTGTCCGATGTTTGTTGTTCATCCCTTTCATTCTCTTTCAGTAACTCTGCACTTTTCCATTTCTTCACAGACACTCGTGGGGAGCAGCTGTTGAAATATTTATTGATCTGTTTCTTTTCTCTCACTCTGTCTCTCTTGCCCTCCTCCAAAGCAAAGCAACAAGGTTCAGCACTGCCAGCTGTCAGAAAAGGAGGAGGGACTCAAAGCCTCAACACAAATCCCTTATTTAGCATGTTCAACTCTTTGGTTTCACAGCAGAGGACGGAAGTCAGATGATGATGCAACGAATCTCTGACAGCTGCTCGCGGGTGCAGGGTCCTACGCTGCGAAACTTTCACTTTCGTAATAAGCTTTTGTCTTCTTCTCCAGTACAAATATCAAAATACCCTTAAAACAAGATATATTTACTTTGCAAGACATTAAGACTTGTTTTCAGAGAATATATCTTACTGCAACCAAAGTGTTTTTAGATTTATGCTTAAAAAAGAATAATGAAAATCTAATGGAGTAAGAAAAACAAACTCAATCCAAGATGTGTTTGCATTAAACAAGACTGCATTTGCATTTGATATCTAAAAATCACTATTGATCTACTAATGTCTGACGATATTACAGTTTTTTTTAAGTTTATCGGTATCGGGCGGCTAAATATCGGTTAAATTAAAAATGCATTAGTTTAATATTTAATATTTAATTGTGGACTTGTTAAAGATTACCTTTGTCATTTGGGATCATAACAGCAAATACTGAATTCTTTAAATGCATTATTTTACTTATAGATCCTTTTTTTTCCATTTCAAAATTAATCATTTATCCAGATTCCATTCTATAATTTCATCCTAAATTAACTTAAGCATCACAACATTTCTTTGACATTGACAATAATTATTGATTTGAGGCTTGGTGTGCCTAATTTTCAAATAAAATAGCATAGGTTTTAATCAACTAATAATCGGTCATTTCTAACATTTCTCAAAAAAAACTGCATTTGCATCTGATCTTGTTTTAGGGATGTTTAGAAACATTTATCAGGAAAGCAGAACAGAAATACTGATTTGTTTTGAAGAAATTATCATTGACAATTACCAAAAAATAATTAAAATAAAAATAATTAGGGAGGCTATGCATTTTGGGCCCATTTTGGTAATCTGACAATTAGTGTTTTTTAATTTATTAATATTAACTACAAAATATTCAATATCTGGTAGTACTAAAAAGTAAAATAAAAAATAAAAAACTTCATTAGTTGGATATTTAATATTTAATTATGTTTAGATTCATTTTGACGTCATGCATCAATATCATGGCAAGTTACTCCCATCTTCTATTACAGAGACTTTTGAAACATCATCCATATTTCATAATGTAAAATATACTGTTGTAATGGCCACATTCACTTAAGCTTTGCTTCATTTATTTGATATTGACAAAATTATTGATTTGAGGATAAGTGTGCTTTTTACTATAAATGATCAGTAACTGAATCATAAAATAAAAACAATTAAATACTTTTCAGGCAGAATTTTAACTAGTGCATCTCCGTGTTTTCCAATATAAACACCCTTTAAACATATACTTTTGTGCAATATACTGTATATGAAAACTTGTTTTCAGAGAACATATATATATATATATATATATATATATATATATATATATATATATATATATATATATATACAGTATATAAAAAGATTGGCAAAACAAGAGGGAAAAAAAGGCTAATTAAAAACAACATTTCCATCAGAACACATGTGCGAACAGCAGTAAAAACCACAGAATCAGAAGCCAGAGCAAACACGGTTCAGTCTTCATACTCCGCCGCTCTGAAATCTCCATCATTTCACTTTCATTATAAGTCTGCAATGGCACAATAACTCAACATTAAAAATTACCGCCATTAACTCGAGCACTGAGGGACTGAATGGTCTGCAAACGAGTCTGCATAGAGTCCAAAACCAACTCAAAGACACACACGCATGCACCTTTTACCACATACTGCAGGTGTTAATGTCTAAGCCATGGCCACTGATTCACGGCCGGGCACCTTGTCAGCCATAACGAGGACCCTCCACGTCCCTCAAGACAAAGAGCCCACTCCAATCTCGGCTCGGTCTCCAACCACGCTCTCTCTCTCAGTGCAAACTGCATCTCAAGGACCCAAACCTTATTAGAATCTCTCAGTATGCCAATAGCATTCTCCAAAATGATTACAGAGCGGTTTGAATATGCACATATTTCCGGTTCTCGTCTTTTATTTCTGACCAGCTAGCTTTGCTGCAAACACTGTACATGTCTGATTTCACTTCGCTGGTGGTGCAAATAAGAGCAAGAGAGCCGGGATGCATGCATGCACACATTCACGCCATGCACGGCCGAGCGTGTGCCCAGAATATTTGCGAGCGCGTCTCTCACCCCACTTACTTCTGCCTCTACATCCACTCAGCCGCCACTTGAATGATCCTCTCTTCTGCTGTGTTAAATAAAACATGGGGCTTTTTTCATTATTATTAGAGTGAGGCCATTTCTTCGTGGATATATTCATGCACGGGGTTGAGCTCGGGATTGCAGAAGGGCAAGGGAGGAACGAGAGATGATAATTAAACATGCTTGCAAAACCTACCCAACGCCGCAGACGACCAGTTTCATTTACATGTCTCTTAGGTTCACTGTAATGAAGACTTTAGGCAATCATCATTATTTATCGCACTTCGTCTGACTGCCTGCAAAGCCCAATATTCTGTGACTTCTATGGTGACTTAACCCTTTATCCTCACCTCGAGCTCTGAACTGTCGTGTGTAGTCACAGATCTGTCATGTTTCATTTGTCAAAGGTGGGTCACAGAGAACTCCATGTTCAAATGTCTTTCCCCTACTGCAGCACTGCAAAAATGAAGTATTTTTTGTCTTGTTTTATTGTACAAATATCTTAACCCTCTTAAATCAAGATGCATTTGCCTGAAAAGCAAAATTGCATTAGATAGTAAATCTTAAATTGATCAAAATTGAGTTTTTCGCCTTAAGCGAGAAAAACATATTTGCTAATAGGCTACTAAATCTAATCTTGTTTTCCATTCAAATTAATTTTGAAACAATTATTTAGAAAACAAGTCATTGTGCTTCTAAAGTAAATGTATCTTTGGCTTAACTCTTATGCTTTCTTGTGCTGAAAGTCCTTTATCTAATTTGGTGTTCCTGGTCAAAAATTGCTTGTAAATTTCTCATTATGTGAGATTATCACCAAATACTTGATTCAATCTTTTTATCAGCTTGTTTTCGGTCTATCAGCACAGGTTTTGTATTTCTTTTTGGAACTGATTGATCGTAGGCCTCATTGATCTGAGCTCATGCATCTCAGTTTTAAAGCGAAAAACACATTATTTGTGGATAATTTTGGCAACTTTCACTCAAAAACTGAGAAAATGTGTTTGCAGTTTTCCGTAGGCCATGGGAACACCACAACAGTAACAAGCTGAAAAAAAAAAAAAAAACTTCTCCGATCAAGCTGAGTGAAACACAACTCAAGGGTTAATCATTTTTAGATATCTGTACTGGAAAACACGAGAAAATATTTTTTTGCGGCGAGGTACCTGAAGCAGCTCTTTAAAATGCAAAAAGCGTGCTCATCTATGACAGGCATCTGGATATATGCCACTTTTCTCCATCATTTGATGAATCACCACTGTCACGATCACTAGAAAATGTTCACAAGCATCTCTTTCTAATCAAATTCAATTGCATTAGGCAAATAGTGCTCCAAATACTGTTTTCTGAATTTGTAACAAGCCTCGTGTCAAATTTAAATGCACAATTTAAATACTAAAGTTTTTTTGCTTATAGTTTTGTTTAAACGTTAAATGAGTAAAGTAAATTTAGCAAATAAAATGGATTTTATTAGCCGCATTTGCATAGAAAGGATTCATATTCACTCTGAAATGAATTATGACTTTATTTAAACCCTTACGACTATTCATGAATGATAAGTACTTAGCACTGAATTAGCATGAACAGTTGGTGCAGACATTTGCTTCACTCCATTTCTTTTAGGAAAATGTTTGCATGATCACTAGAAAATGCTCACAAACATCTCTTTTTAATCAAATTGAATTGCACTAGGCAATAGTGAAATTAAATAGAGCTTCATATAGAAATGAAATACTCTCGGCGAAATGCTTTTCCAGTGCATTTAGTATTTAGCTGCATTGTGTCTGGTCTTAAATACGACGTGTGGTGTTGTACTGCATTAAAATGCTAAGATGATGCAAATACTGTATGTTTCTTTAGAGAAAATTGGCAAATCAATGTAAAATAATAATAATAATAATTACACATATATACTGTTTTTCATCTGCTTTCCCCAAGTAACTGCAACGTTGCATGAGTGAAGTAAATTTTGCAAACAAAGTGTATTCTATAAGATTCCTTTGCATTGAATAATGCATAGAATTAGAATTAGAGAGGTTAATGCTGAATTAGCATGCTGAATTGACACAAATATTCACATCATTGTATTTATTAATTTTTTACAGGTTCACTAGAAAATGCATACAATTATCTTTTAATAAAAAATGCACAATTAAATGTGGCATGTACATAGCAGAGATTTTAGCAGTGACTGCAACATTAAATTAATAAAGTACTTTTGTGTGTGTGTGTGTGTGTGTGTGTGTGTAAATAAGGTGCAGTCTATAAGTTATCACTCTTTGCTTATAGATTTTAGACTATTTTTCCTGTACATGATCATGAAAATTTACATAATGCTTTCAAATTAAATGTAGTTTACTGTCTGCTTCAGGTACCTATTTTCATGGCTGAATTGTTGCTTTTAAGAATTGCTTATAGAAGAAGATGACTAAAACAAGAAGATATATGTTAAAACAAATTTGTAAATTTCACTTTTGTGAATAAAACTCAATCCATAAGCTTCACTTGCATAAAAACGAGGAGTGTTTGTGCTGAAAGGCATAATGACTTCAGTTAAATACTCACACATTTAGAATCTGGTGGAGCTGGACTGTGGGCCGTTTGTAAATAAAATGCAAGGTTTTGTGCTGAAATAAGATGCTAAATGGTTTAGTATCCATGGGGAAAATGATTACAAATCCTCTAAGGCTTGATTGCCTTACCGACATATTTTAAAACGTCTAGTTCGCCAAAAAAAAAGCACCATCTGGCGGCGCTGTTTCCGACAGGTGTAATAAGCAACCTCAGGCTCGAAGCCCAATGTGATGGAATCAGCCCACCCTGGCAATGCGATTACGTCAACAGCTCCATCCCACTAGATGCACAGGCCAGGTCTGATGGACTTCAAGCCGGCAACAACAAAGACAAACAGATCCAGAAAAGACACAGAGCCACAGAACGTGAGCAGGGCCAAGCCTGGAGAGCTGCACATGGAAAAAGATGGGACGAGGCATCTGTTTCGGCTGGCAGAGGATGGATTACATTGAGCTTTCTCTGCCAGCCAACCATCTTGGTTCTGCAAAGGGGGAGACAAATGAACACAAACCATCGCTTTGACCCACTTGCCCCACTGTGTACCGCATTAAAGTGCAGAATTGGTTATGATCTACTGAACAAGCGGTTCACCTGCTCCCTCCTGCCTGCCAACACATGATCTCCGCTTCTCCGCTGAAGTTAGTTTTCAACAGGTGATTTTGGAAAGTTGCACGCTTTGATGATGCTTGGGATCTGAAATAACTTATTCCAAGGGCATATCTGTACCTTAAAACTGCAAATGTGGAATAGTAATGAAAATGTAGGGAAATGTTATGTTCTATTTAATTTGTTCCATATTGAATAGAAGCCAATTAATTATGGGTGGTCTTGAAATATAAAGTTACATTTATACCTTTGCCAGATGCTCTTATTTGGAGTTTATTCAAAAACAAGCGTACTTTAAGGAGAAGATGCATGCTTTAATGATGCTTGGGAACAGAAGCGAATTCTTTATAGGTGATTTAAAAAAAATACTATATAAGGTTGGTGGAAAAATAAATAAATAAATAACATTTATGCATTTGCCAGATGCTTTTATATTAAGTTTTTTAAAGTTTGTTCAAAGACAATCATACTATAAAGACAAATTGCATGCTTAAATGATGCTTGGGAGCATAAATAATTTTTATTCCAAGAAAATACCTGTACGTTAAAGTTGCAAATGTGGATTAGTAATAAAAGCAGTGAAATTATTATTATAATTTTTTTTTAAAGAGAAGGCATTTTATATAGATATACAACATAAACACACACACACACACACACACGCTTATGCATTTGGTAGATGTTTTATATGGAGTTTTTCAAAGACAGTTCTGGTGATGCTTAAATTACTTTTATTATTAAGAACATAAATGTAATTTAAGGTTGCAAATGTGGATTAGCAATAAAAGTAAAAGCCTTCAATGTCGTGACACATATTAGAGCAAATGCACTCAGGCTTTGTCAAACTAATCCAATTTTTGGGTCCAAAAGGAGTTCAATTCATGATTGCATCATTAATATCAATACTATCAGCAGCTGTTTACCATTCTAACTAGTTAACAATTCAAGAGAAGATGCCAGATTCATGCGTTATTAATATTTGTCCCTGGTTTTCCGCCATAAATTTAACATGCATACAATGACATTTCTACAAGTTCTGCATCCTAAGAAATGCACAGAGTAATGATTCATACCTCAACACGCATATTATACGTCATCCACACTTGCTTCAGTTATTCCACATGAACTACACAAACCAAACCAACCGAGCTCTGACGTCAAACAGACCCGAATCTGCAGCAAAAGTTCTCATGTGAAAGAGCCCTTAGATACCCTGCAGGGACTTATTGTGTTGCAGTGTGATTAGTATTCACCGTGAAAACAAAACGTCGATGCAAAATATGCCCTGCAAGACAAACTGAACAAATGCAAATTCTCTCTTTCTCTCTCTCCCCATTTAAAGCAATAAGTCCTTAAAAGAGAATTAAAGAGATACTGATTCATGTCTCATTTTGGAACTCTGATCTTTGGTATTTTGTTAACGTTCTGACTCGTCTAAGCCAGTCAAGGCTGCATTGTTTTAATTCGATTACATGCAGCCCCTGTCCTTTCAGGGCATCTGTATTGGGTCAAGGGGAAATGGTGATGCATGTTGCACTAAAGTGTAGGTCACATGACCTGCTCAAGGGTACAAAAACAGGGCAGAGAACCAGAAATCTTCCAGCTACCGGTGTGCAGCCTGCCCAGAATCCCACTGGCTGCAAGTCCAAATAAGTCCTGGTATTGTTGAAGGAAGAAAGAGCTAATGGAACTAAACACGTTTTGAGAACAGGAACCCCTTCGCCTTTGATGTAAAGACTAATGAGTTTTTTCCATTCTTGAGTCATTTGCATAAAAGTGCTGTGGTTGGCAACGAGGCACAGGGATGGTATCACACATGGTACTTTTTGAAACTAATAAACTCCATAGAAGAACCAATTTTGCTTCTTCAGTTGTGTCCCTTTCTTTTGAAAAGATTTTGAAAAGAATCATTTAAAGAACATGTTGCCAATGGAAAGACTCCATGGATGTTAAAGGGGTCATGTGATGCTACGTGCACTTTTACAAGTTGTTTGAACTGAAATGTGTGTTGGCCAGTGTGTGTACACAACCACCCTATAAGATAAAAATCCCCAAAATCTCATTTCGAGCCGATCTCACATTCCGGTCTTTTGTGACGTCACACAGACAGGCCCCTCCCACGATAGTTTGATTGACAGTAGTGTTTCAGCACAGACTGGACTGGTGTCTTAGCTTAGACTCCTCCTGAGCGACTGTCATCAGTCCAGCATTGGTTTCACCACAGGAGCAGATGTAGACTGATAATGACCCCTAAATGATTGAGATGTTCTGTTTTTCTTTCCTAATAATGTGCTAATTAACAAGTTTCATGATAAATGCAGCTTAAGTACACTATTGCTTAGAGCGTGTTTTGGAAGAGTGGGGCAGAGCTCATTAACATTTAAAGGAAAATGCAGCAAAAATGGCTTGATCTGAAAAGAGTTGTTTTAACAGGGTAAAAAAAAGTTTTTTACACTACCATTTAGAATTTTTATGTTTGTGGAAAATGGGCTTCCTATGACCCCTTTGAAGTTCTTCATGAAACCATCAATAGAAATAACGTACCTTTATTTTAAGAAAGTACACTCGTGAATATTTCTCTGTGTTTATGGTTCCATGAAGAACTTTTAACATCAACCTAATCTTCCCATACCACAAAATATTATTTATAGTGGGAAAAGGTTCTTTAGATTATTAAAATATTCTTCACACTAAGAAAAAAATGGTTACTTTAAGAATGGTTCATTTAAAGGGAAGAAAAGTGGTTTTTATATGGTATCGCCACAAAAAAAATCCATTTAGGAACCTTCATTTAAGAGTGTACCAGAATATTAACTACATAAAATAACAAAAACATAGTATTACCATGGTACCATTTAAAAAAAATTAATTATTTATAGGTAGACGGAAACCTAAATTATTGACAGGTAGACAGAAATATTTTCAATTTACTGAATAAACTTAAAAAAACAAAACAAAAAAACAAGTAACACACTGAATTAAACGTGAATTTTAGATGTACACTGAAATAGTATTTTCTTGTTAAATATACTCCAGTAATCTTTATATACAAATTCAATAACTTTTTTTTACAGTGTTGGCTAATTTTTATTATATATATATATATATATATATATATATATATATATATAGTATATTTCCAATTATTATATAACTTCAAATTACACACTTCACACTTCAAAAGAAAAAGAACCAGGTGACAAAGTTATTAAAAAAATATAATAAATTAAATAATAATAATAATAATATTTAGGGGTGTAACGATACGCGTATTCGTATTGAACCGTTCGGTACGACGCTTTCGGTTCGGTACGCGGTACGCATTATGTATACCGAACGGTTCGTTGGAGTAATTAATTATATTTGAAAAAAAAAAAAGAGAGGAGAAAGAAATATAATGATATGCGTTCAACAAGGTAGCCCAATAACCCAAACAACGTAACAGGCAACGCCCCTGACACTCCCGAAGAAGAAAAAAACACCGATCTTATATGTTTATGTTAGGCTACTCAGCAGGCGCTCGCTCACTCAGTACGCGCTGAAGGCTCGTTGCAAAATAGCCAATGCGTTTAACAGACTAGAAATGAGAAGATCCCCAATAACCAACAGGTCTGGTGTTTGGGTGCACTTTGGATTCCTTTAAGCTATAATGGTGATGGCAAGAGAGTGGGTGGATAAAAAAACAACGGTATGTCCGCATCTGCAACATGACAGGGTAACCAGCGGGATTACAAAAAAAAAAAAAAAAAAAAAACCCAGCGGGAATATCTGGGATATATGCGTCAGTACTATCTGGGAAAATATACGAAAAAAAGGAGAAACATGCACGCAGCAAACTATCCCTGCAGTATTTAGACACTATATGCTTACAGGGAATCCAACCTCAAACACCAGACCTGTTGGTCTATTTTAGGATCTTATATTTCTGGTCTGTTAAATGCATTAGACATTTTGCAACGAGCCTTCAGCGCGTGCTGAGTGAGCGAGCGCCTTAGGGGCCGTTCACATATCGTGCCTAAAAACGCATGGAAAACGCTAAGCGCGGTCTTTCCTCCTGAGGCGTCTGTCTTTTGCTAAGCAACCAATGACGTGCTCTCTCCATGAGACGCGGAAATTTCAGCGAAGGATAAATGGATTTGCAGCTCTAAAAATCGCTTGCAGTAGCTCTGCTACTGAAATTTATTTTCAAAATTGCAATCCATATACAACTATGATCAGCTGTTTCCTTCATCTTGGCTTGAGCTCTCAACGTTGTTACGGAAAAGGATGAAGCTGGATTGGTTGGGTTCTTGTCACATGAGCCCGCGGTGCGCTTGCGGCATTCTGAAAAGTTGAGATGTTTTTACATTTTGCTGTATCTAAAACGTATCGAACCGAACCGAACCGTGACATCAGTGTATCGTATCGAACCGAACCGTGAATTTTGTGAACCGTTACACCCCTAATAATTAA